>NC_139991.1:26501437-26572280 GCF_964263955.1 Coregonus lavaretus
TCTTTGTCTACCCCTGTTGTCAAGGCTATAATATTAGTCCCTGTAACATATTCCATGTGTGAGAGAATGAATGTGCTGAAGTGTGTTCCCAGTATGTTAGCTGTCTGAGTTGACAGGGTCTGTGGGAGATCTGTGTCTGCTGCTGATAAAGAGGTGTGCCATAGACACCTCCTCATCCAGGCTCTGCTCTGTACATGGACACAATTACAGACAGTGAGAAAAGCCATTCCCTCATTAATAAAAACACTTGTGGCATTTAGACACACACACACGCACTCACACACCCCTCCTCACACACATTGCTAGCATGCCTACAAGTGCATCTCCATCAAAGCCTCCAAGAAGGTATTTGTGGTTTTAAGCTGCCTCTCCTGCCAGTGTTGGGATCAAGACCAGCGCCTGGTTCTAATCCTCCTCACCTCTGGACCTGGAAACACAAATCCTAGAGCCAGATCCTTCCCTGACAGAGACACAGATCCTAGCCTGGCAGGGAGCCAGAGCACCAAAGCCCCTGCGACATGTCGTGGAGATGCCGTGACAGATAACAGGTCAGCGAAGGCAGCCTTTCTGCCAGCCAAATAGCCAGGGCTGCTGTCTGGCTGACGACAATGTGATAACGGCAAAGAACAGGGGTCTGGATTCTAAAGTCGTCAGATCTACACAGCCTTTGTTGTTGCTGGTGGATGTTAGTGGTTTTTTCTACTGGAGGGTGTGAGGATTAACATGATGACAAAATGGCATCTCTTCTCATAGAAGTGAAGATAGCAAGAACCCCACTGCCTTCCCCCCTGTCTGGCTGCCTGCAATCAAAGCTAGCTGTGATACTCCTGGTGTCGCCGATGAGAGTCTGAAGTGCTTTGGACATGATTCTATTTAAGCTAAACACAGCTCCAAAAGGTGTTGGAGACAGGAGACAGTGCATGTGTGTGTGTCTGTGTGCATGTGTGTGTGTCTGCGTGCATGTGTGTGTGTGTGTGTGTGTCTGCGTGCATGTGTCTGTGTCTGCGTGTGTGTATGTCTGTGCATGTGTGTGTATTAAGTTCAGCAAGAATGTTCCTGGTTCGGCTGCTGTTGCCTGGCCTGCTCTCCTGGGGTTAGGCCCCATTCGCTGCTCTCTCCCACAGCCAGACTGAGTTATTGTACAGAACACCAAAGGATGGGATGTGGGGCTGCTGGGGGGAACATCTGTCCACCTCGTCCCTTTCACCCCACATGCAAGGACAGTCCTGTAAGTAGTATTCTATATTCTCAACCATGAAGTGTACTGCAGGCAATGTAACATGGTCATGACCATAGAGTCAAGTTTAAAGTTTTAATGTCACCTGCACAAGTACAGTGAAACTTGTGAACTCTAAACCTAAACCTAAACCTAACAAAGCAGTAGTCAATAACAATGTAGTACTAAAAATAACATAAGGTAGAACAAAAACACACTAGATATAAAAATAAGAAATAAGAACACGAGAAAGTAAGTAAGCATACATATTGTGCAGCCCTACACACGCATACACTGAGTGTACAAAACATTAGGAACACCTGCTCTTTCCATGACATAGACTGACCAGGTGAATCCAGGTGAAAGCTACGATCCCTTATTGATGTCACTTGTTAAATCCACTTCAATTAGTGTAGATGAAGAGGAGGAGACAGGTTAAAGAAGGATGTTTAAGCCTTGAGACAATTGAGACGTGGATTGTGTATGTGTGCCATTCAGAGGGTGAATGGGCAAGACAAAAGATTTAAGTGCCTTTGAACGGGGTATGGTAGTAGATGCCAGGCGCACTGGTTTCAGTGTGTCAAGATGTGCAACGCTGCTGGGTTTTTCACGCTCAACAGTTTCCTGTGTGTATCAAGAATGGTCCACCACCCAAAGGACATCCAGCCAACTTGACACAACTGTGGGAAGCATTGGAGTCAACATGGGCCAGCATCCCTGTGGAACACTTTCAACACCTTGTAGAGTCCATGCCCAGACGAATTGAGGCTGTTCTGAGGGCAAAGGGGGTGCAACTCAATATTAAGAAGGTGTTCTTAATGTTTTGTACACTCAGTGTATACCAGTTAGCGTCAACACCTGTAGGTAAATCTAAAAGCAAAGCAATTACAAAGGATGGAAAACATCTGATAAGTGCTTTCTTATGTTATTATATAATAATGATAGTACAGTATAGTATCAAGTGATGCAGAGTACTGCTGAACAGAACCGTCTGTGTGTGTGTCAGAAAGGGAATCCGCACACCGGTATAATGCTCCCAAAGTGTTTAATAGAACAACGTTTCGACCCCAAACTGAGTCTTCATCTCTCAGTGATTGCCCTGATTTCTCTGCCCTAGCTGTCTGTACAGCAGTTCACCTTCAGAGGCTTCCAGTCCCATCATGTCCCCTGTCCTGTCGCCATGTAGAGGCAGCCAGGAAGTAGATTAGGGCCACAGCGATTCGATAGCCAATCACTTAGCCCCATGGAGTTGTGCCAAGAGAGAGTGTTTGAGCAGCCCCGAGGGTAGATGAGATGATGTGTGTGTGTGTATGTCTGTCTGTGTGAGCGAGTGTGTGCGTGTGTGTTAAAGACAGCAGTAAGGACTCTGAGTCCCCACAGTAGTAAAGGGACGTTTTCTCCTGGCCAAGTGGCCATCACATCTTAATCCCCATCAGAGATGAGTTATACAGGCCGTCCTCCTCCTCCTCTACACAGCTAATGACAGACAGCAGCCTAATGGGGATGAATGATGATGATGGGCCTTTGGGTACTCTGGGTATTGTACAGTAGGCTGTATAGCTCTCCCTGGGTTAGTGCTCTTGATTGCAGTTCTGCTTCATTGTTATGCTGCATTTGTTCTGTGTCTAGTCTAAGCTGCAGCTGAGTGAAACATTTATTATTTTCTTCCATCCTGGGAGTCTCAAATGGTTTTGATGAGACTGCATAGATAAAACAAAATGACATTATAGAGTAAGCACTGCAGTGACACCATACATAGGCAGTGAATCCTAGGCAAGTTTTCGTACTTTGGAGGCTGCTTTTACTACTTTCCTCTTCTTTATCAGTGTCCATTGAATGAGGCTAATGCTATTGGCTAATAACAGAGCCAAATATAGCCTCTATATATAACTATGGCTAACACTGTCACTTAGACAAAGTGGATGAGGCCATATAACAGGCCATGAAATTGTAATCAACTGATTAAGTGATTAAACATAACACTGGAGGAGTAAAACGACATTTTATGGGGGAACATGTGGACTGTTACCCTCGGTACTGTGTTAGTGACGACGTCTGTCCTCCAGGCCTCTCTGGTTAATTCTGACGATTCATTGTAATTATGATATACACATTCTGTTTGGGAGTGTGTATTTATTAGCCTCTCATGCAAAGTGTCATCAACCTGTCATGTCAAGAAATGCATTTTCATGTATTTTAGAGTGGGCAAATGCATGAGGTAATTTGCATTGTGTTGCTTGTAAAGCAGTATTATGGAGGAATATTAGGGCCAAGTGAAGATAAAAGAAAAATGGCAAAGGGTGATGGTACTTGGATTGTTTTCTTTTTTGCAAGATAGTACTTTCGAGAATAAAGTGGCAATATTTCGAGAATAAATTCAAAATGTAATTTTGAGAATAAAGTCAAGTGGCAGTTATATTTCAAGATTAAAGTAGGAGATTTGGTTAATTGCATGTCTCCCTGGCTTCCTGTGCCACCACCATTAAAAAATGGATGACCTGGTGAAACTATACTTTAGAATTGTCTAACAAGGATATCCTTTCTCTTTTAGCACATAATAACCATATTATTATAAGTAGGCCTATTAGGACCTGGAAGAGGTTGTGCCACAGATTATTTTCAGGAGGAACCACACTGGTCTTGGATAAGGTACAGTGGGGGAAAAAAGTATTTAGTCAGCCACCAATTGTGCAAGTTCTCCCACTTAAAAATATGAGAGAGGCCTGTAATTTTCTTCATAGGTACACATCAACTATGACAGACAAATTGAGGAAAAAAAATCCAGAAAATCACATTGTAGGATTTTTAATGAATTTATTTGCAAATTATGGTGGAAAATAAGTATTTGGTCACCTACAAACAAGCAAGATTTCTGGCTCTCACAGACCTGTAACTTCTTCTTTAAGAGGCTCCTTTGTCCTCCACTCGTTACCTGTATTAATGGCACCTGTTTGAACTTGTTATCAGTATAAAAGACACCTGTCCACAACCTCAAACAGTCACACTCCAAACTCCACTATGGCCAAGACCAAAGAGCTGTCAAAGGACACCAGAAACAAAATTGTAGACCTGCACCAGGCTGGGAAGACTGAATCTGCAATAGGTAAGCAGCTTGGTTTGAAGAAATCAACTGTGGGAGCAATTATTAGGAAATGGAAGACATACAAGACCACTGATAATCTCCCTCGATCTGGGGCTCCACGCAAGATCTCACCCCGTGGGGTCAAAATGATCACAAGAACGGTGAGCAAAAATCCCAGAACCACACGGGGGGACCTAGTGAATGACCTGCAGAGAGCTGGGACCAAAGTAACAAAGCCTACCATCAGTAACACACTACGCCGCCAGGGACTCAAATCCTGCAGTGTGCCCCTGCTTAAGCCATTACATGTCCAGGCCCATCTGAAGTTTGCTAGAGTGCATTTGGATGATCCAGAAGAGGATTGGGAGAATGTCATATGGTCAGATGAAACCAAAATATAACTTTTTGGTAAAAACTCAACTCGTCGTGTTTGGAGGACAAAGAATGCTGAGTTGCATCCAAAGAACACCATATCTACTGTGAAGCATGGGGGTGGAAACATCATGCTTTGGGGCTGTTTTTCTGCAAAGGGACCAGGACGACTGATCCGTGTAAAGGAAAGAATGAATGGGGCCATGTATCGTGAGATTTTGAGTGAAAACCTCCTTCCATCAGCAAGGGCATTGAAGATGAAACGTGGCTGGGTCTTTCAGCATGACAATGATCCCAAACACACCGCCCGGGCAACGAAGGAGTGGCTTCGTAAGAAGCACTTCAAGGTCCTGGAGTGGCCTAGCCAGTCTCCAGATCTCAACCTCATAGAAAATCTTTGGAGGGAGTTGAAAGTCCGTGTTGCCCAGCGACAGCCCCAAAACATCACTGCTCTAGAGGAGATATGCATGGAGGAATGGGCCAAAATACCAGCAAAAGTGTGTGAAAACCTTGTGAAGACTTACAGAAAACGTTTGACCTGTGTCATTGCCAACAAAGGGTATATAACAAAGTATTGAGAAACTTTTGTTATTGACCAAATACTTATTTTCCACCATAATTTGCAAATACATTCATTAAATATCCTACAATGTGATTTTCTGGAATTTTTTTCCTCATTTTGTCTGTCATAGTTGACGTGTACCTATGATGAAAATTACAGGCCTCTCTCATCTTTTTAAGTGGGAGAACTTGCACAACTGGTGGCTGACTAAATACTTTTTTTCCCCACTGTAGGTAGAGACAGGTGTGTTGTGTGTGTATGCAGGTGTGTGTGTGGGGGGGCGGGGGTCTAATACACTCGTTCAAACAGGCATCACACACACACACGGTATCCCCAAAGCAATACCATTCGAACGGCCATGGTGCATTGTCAGACTGCGAAGAGACATGGAGTTGCGTGCAGACATGGTGCCCTTCGAATTCGCTATAATGTTATCCTCAATCTCTTGTGTATGTCAACACCGTGTATATTTTAGATAGTAACAGTTAGGCCAGCAGCCTATATGTCGAAACAAAAGGTTAATTTACACATGTATGGGTCATGTGTTTTATGTAGACTACACTTCCAATGAAGTAGCCTCATAGCATAGACCTTACGCTTATTATCTAGTGAATGTAGGTCACAGATTGCGTGGAAAATGTTTTTTTTGTGTCCTGTCGGGCTCAAGGGCTGCCCCCAAACCCCTGTCATGGACCTTGCCACGGGGCATGTTAAAGTACTCAATCTAGTAATCCGCTACAGTTTTATAATGGGCTGCAAAATACTACGTTAGAGTACTCAGTCTAGTAATCCGCTATAGTTTATAATGGGCTGCAAAATAGCGGTGTTGTAGAGAATTTGGAGAGCAGCTTGACATGGGACATACACATGTCAAGGTCTCCAGGATCCCCAGATAATTTGTTTTATTGGGTGTGCTCACGTAGCCTACTAGCCTATAGTCGTAAGGGGGAAATACTACTGTTAGTAAAGCACCATGGATAAGATCATTAATAGTTGCCATTATACACAGATTTTTTTGCAAGCTGTTCACCTAGGTTTCGCAGCAGAACGTTGTAGCGAATTCGGAGGGCAGACTGACCAGCCTGTGAAATGCTCTGAGACCAGGTTGCAGCGACAGGGGACTCAACCTCAGTTCCCTTCGCAAACGTTTTTTGTTTGTGCTCATAACGCACCATGGCCGTTAGAAGAGTATGCCTATAGTCTGAAATTGCTAGGGAGAAATTTGGTGTGTGTGTGTGCGAGTTATTAGATCATTAGATTGATATGCGTGAGTGAGCAGTGACGCATGTTTGAACGAATGTATTAGATCATTAGATTGATGGTCGTTTGTTTTGCCCCTACTTATTACCGCCCACACACACACACACCTGCATACACACACAACCCGCCCGTCTCGACCTATGTATGTAACCACGGTTCCTCCTTCTGAAAATAATCTGTGGCACAACCTTTTCCAGGTCTCAATACTTATAATAACATGGTTATTATGTGCTAAAAGAGAAACATGTTTGAATGTTTGTTCAATGTCAAATCCCATTATTTTTTCCAATGTTAGATCTTATTTCTCCCCAGTAAGTTTCGATTCCCTACATTAATCTTGAAATATAACTAAGACTTTATTTTCAAAATTTTGACACTTATTCTCGAAATTACATTTGGAATTTATTCCCGAAATATTGCCACTTTATTCTCGTAATATTGGCCGTTGTTTAAAAGTACTATCATGCAAAAAATAATAACCAACTACAACCACCTGTTGCTGTTTATTTAATTTTTTTCTCTTCACTTGGCCCTAATACTCTTATGTACATTTCTCATGCTGTACAAAAAGGTACATTCCTAAAATAATTCCTCAAAGATGTGTCTTCTAAGGTGAAGTATCAATGTCTCTCACCATCTCTATGATGTTGTATGACACTATCTCCTAACTATTCCAGGGGTGGATATGGGAATGGACCTGCTGCTATCGTGTGGGTGTAAATAAGGAAATGAAATACACAGGAGCTGGAATACATTGTGCATTGGCAGGTACTATCTCTGCCTGGCAAACTCATCTTTGTTGATATTGTCTGCTCTCGTTGGACTCCTTTTGATTGTTGCTTCCGTTAGATGTGGAGACAAAGACTGTGGCAGGATGTTTGGTGGTGTCTTGAAAGGACATCAGGTCTTGAGGTCAACAGAAAATGTATTTTTCAGGAAGTTCACAAACGTATTCATATCCCAGCAGGACTACAGACATTGACCCCATTTGGTACTATGCAAAATACCAATAAATATGCATAAGCTAAACAATTTGAAAGAGAGAGACGGAGACAGAGAAAGAAAGAGGGAGAAGATAGAGAGCCTTTCCTTTGAAGTACCTACCTGAATGAACATGACCAAAATACCACTACCACACACTTATGAAGGTGTGTGTTCAGTCACAGCCAATAGCATGTAGGCATCCACTCGCTTCCTGACCATCAATCTCTTTTATATCCTGACCTGGTGCGTGGTCCACTGCACAGGACTGCACAGGGCTGTGAGGGTTACATACCTTAGATTCTAATCTGGACTGGGACTAGTCACTGGGAGACTGTGAGAGAGTTAGAGAGACCATGGCCAGTGTGCATAGAAGGAACATAAATACTGCTGTATAGTCTAGCAATGTTTCGACTGGACTGTTTCAGCTGGCTCTTGTGAGGGTGATAGGACTTCAAAGTGATAGGCCCATGACACAACACTAACGTGGAATGGACATCTCCATTCCAGACCCCTGCTTTTCCTACTAAAAACAAAACGATTTGCATTTTAGAGAGAAAAATAAATAACAGCACACTGACTGTTGTATGCTCTAGCAATGTTTGGACCGAAAGGCCAAAGACACCTGGCTGGCTAAGTGGAGAGTGATAGGCCCTCAAAAGCGATGGGCCCATGACACAACACTAACGTATGGACATCTCCATTTCAGAAATTTTCCTGGAAATCCCAAACTATTAGCATTTTAGTGAGAAGAGCGTTAGGTCACAAGGTGGTGTTGTTCTGCTAACTAAGGGAAAGGTGAACATGGGAGTGTAGCCTACAGTACCTGCATGTAATATATATTTGTTCCAATGCAAGGGTCTGTTCCAGCATCAATAAACTGGACAGTCACTGATACAGTACAGGAGAAAGTTGAGAAATACAATACTGTATTTAGAGATACTTGATTATTAGCGTGGTCTGAGAGTTTTAAGAGAAGGCCAATGTCATTTTACATTTTTTCATGACTGGAGTCAGATGGTTTTACAGGTGAAAGGTTTTCTCTGAGTCCTGAGGCAGTAGTCATGGGTGGAATTCTTCATTCAGACCGTCAGTCAGTAAGGCAACAAAGGTCTTCAGGCTCCACCACCCACACAGTACAAACACATCAAGTCCACAATGTCATTCAATCAAACGTTCAATGCAGTATGTAGGCCTATGATACACAATGTCAACAACAGTGATTGTTGTTGTTAATGCAATAGTGCAAACCGACGCAATGATACAATTAATTAATCAGATGTTCAGTTGTTGTTAGGAGCTCAGAACAAGAAGGCGTCATCCTTTTCAATGAGCAGGATTCCTTTGTGGGTTCCAGACTTGGCCTTTTCCATTGGGGACCAGACTCATACTCAGATTCCAACAGCCAGGTCTCATTTCTGTAGACTTCCTTCAGAGTTCAACACCATACTCACACTACAGCACCAATGTAGTCATTTAAAATAAAAAATTCCCCTTTCCAAGAATCGTCTCCCAGAGTTATGGAATAAATTCATGCAGTACCTTAAATGGAAATATTTTTACAGTCTCCAATGGGTGGGTTAGATAACAACCGTCCAGTGTGTAATTTAATGCAAAATGCTCATTCAGTCCGAGGTAAAATATTTCTGAGGTTTCCTTTTTAGAGTTTAACCTTGGTCTTGGTTGTAGACTTGGGCTTAATTTATTGTTTTGACTGGTTCCTTTCTATACTTTAAGATTTCGGGGAAATAGTCTTCATTCCTGATCAGTTTCGTCCAATACCTCTGGTTGTGGGGTTTTTCGTGTGCAGGCAGCCTGGCCTCTCTTGGATCCAGCGTCTGGCAAGGCCTTGCAGGGGGAATGAATCTCTGTGTTTTTGTTAATGCTCCAGTACCCCCCTTTAGAAGGAGAATATTATGCTATATCACATTTCCCAGGTTGGCATCTCTCCTGACATATACCCCTCCAGTGGCACGTCTTTAATGAGGTGTCTGAGTCTCTGGGTCAAACGACACCCTATGAACCCTATCCCCCTTATAGTGCATATAGTCAACTAAGCCTTATAGGGACGATCTGAAGTTGCTACAATACATTTTTGGACGTACAAATGAATTATACAGTGTATACCCATTGATTCTTGAAGAATATAACATATAAATGCCTCATGAGCTTAGTTCAACTGTCATACCCCATCAGAACCCAAAATATAAGCTTGTTTTACTCCAATGTTTGTAAACTTTGTAAATGTAAACAAACACTATAGCCTCAAAACATGCTTAAAACTACTTTGATATCTTGGATGGTCAGTCCTTGAATGGTCAGTGGTTACATTTCTCCAGGCTCATCCCTCAGGTTTTTACCAGAACAGAGGGAGTGTGACTGCTTTGTTATTGTTTCAACTACGGATTGCCCCTATAAGTCCAAAAAGTTTTGGGACACTGTAAAGTCCATGGAGAATAAGAGCACTTCCTTCCAGCTGCCCACTGCACTGAGGCTAGGAAACACTATCACCACCGATAAATCTACAATAATCGAGAATTTCAACAAGCATTTTGCTACGGCTGGCCATGCTTTCCACCTGGCTACCACTACCCTGGCCACCAGCTCTGCACCCTCTGCTGCAACTTGCCCATGCCTCCCCCGCTTCTCCTTCACACAAATTCAGACAGCTGATGTTCTGAAAGAGCTGCAAAATCTGGACCCCTACAAATCATCTGGGCTAGACAATCTGGACCCTTTCTTTCTAAAACTAGCCGCCGAAATTGTCGCAACCCCTATTACTAGCCTGTTCAACCTCTCTTTCGTAACGTCTGAGATCCCCAGAGATTGGAAAGCTGCCGCGGTCATCCCCCTCTTCAAAGGGGGTGACACTCTAGATCCAAACTGTTACAGACCTATATCCATCCTGCCCTGCCTTTCAAAAGTTTTTGAAAGCCAAGTTAACAAACAGATCACCGACCATTTCGAATCCCACCGTACCTTCTCCGCTATGCAATCCGGTTTCCGAGCTGGTCATGGGTGCACCTCAGCCACGCTCAAGGTCCTAAACGATATTATAACCGCGATCGATAATAGACAGTACTGTGCAGCCGTCTTCATCGACCTGGCCAAGGCTTTCGACTCTGTCAACCACCGCATTCTTATTGGCAGACTAAATAGCCTTGGTTTCTCAAATGAGTTCAATGTGTCAAATCGGAGGGCCTGTTGTCTGGACCTATGGCAGTCTCTATGGGGGTGCCACAGGGTTCAATTCTTGGGCCGACTCTTTTCTCTGTGTATATCAATGATGTCGCTCTTGCTGCTGGTGACTCTCAGATCCACCTCTACGCAGACGACACCATTTTGTATACATCTGGCCCTTCATTGGACACTGTGTTAACAAACCTCCAAACGAGCTTCAATGCCATACAACACTCCTTCAGTAGCCTCCAACTGCTCTTAAACACTAGTAAAACTAAATGCATGCTCTTCAATCGAACGCTGCTGGCACCCGCCCACGTGACTAGAATCACTACTCTCGACGGGTCTGACCTAGAGTATGTGGACAACTACAAATACCTAGGTGTCTGGTTAGACTGTAAACTCTCCTTCCAGACTCACATTAAGAATCTCCAATCCAAAGTTAAATCTAGAATCGGCTTCCTATTTCGCAACAAAGCCTCCTTCACTCATGCTGCCAAACATGCCCTTGTAAAACTGACTATCCTACCGATCCTTGACTTCGGCGATGTCATTTACAAAATAGCCTCCAACACTCTACTCAGCAAATTGGATGTAGTCTATCACAGTGCCATCCGTTTTGTCACCAAAGCCCCATATACTACCCACCACTGTGACCTGTACGCTCTGGTCCTCACCACATATTCGTTGCCAATGGCTCCAGGCCATCTATAAATCACTGCTAGGCAAATCCCCGCCTTATCTTAGCTCATTGGTCACCATAGCAACACCCACCCGTAGTATGCGCTCCAGCAGGTATATCTCACTGGTCATCCCCAAAGCCAACACCTCCTTTGGCCGCCATTCCTTCCAGTTCTCTGCTGCCAATGACTGGAACGAATTGCAATAATCTCTGAAGCTGGAGACTCTTATCTCCCTCACTAACTTTAAGCATCAGTTGTCAGAGCACCTTACCGATCACTGCACCTGTACACAGCCCATCTGAAATTAGCCCACCCAACTACCTCATCCCCATATTGTTATTTATTTTGCTCATTTGCACCCCAGAATCTCTATTTGCACATCATCTCTTGCACATCTTGCACATCTATCATTTCAGTGTTTATACTAATTGTAATTATTTATTACCTTACCTCCATAACTTGCTACATTTGCACACACTGTATATATATTTTCTGTTGTATTTTTGACTTTATGTTTAGTTTTACCCCATATGTAACTCTGTGTTGTTGTTTTTATCGCACTGCTTTGCTTTATCTTGGCCAGGTCGCAGTTGTAAATGAGAACTTGTTCTCAACTGGCTTACCTGGTTAAATAAAGGTGAAATAAAAATAAATAACAAATAAATAAGGGCTCTGGTCAAAAGTAGTGCACTACAATAGGGGATCTGATTAAAAGTACTGCCCTATATAGGGAATAGGCGATTGTTTTTGCCCTATAAGATGAGGAAGGACAAGCAGCACAGGAGCAACAAACCCCAGGTCTCAGTGGCCCAGTCAGGCGTGTGGAAGAAGCCAGTGACTGCTTTCTAATACTTCATCATCCAGAGAGTTTTACCAGCGGCACACGTTCACTTGGCTCCACTGTAATGCAAGAACCCAACTTTGCTATATAGAGACTTTTATCGTGTTTGTCTTTTGTAAAGGAAGTTCACACTATTATCACATATGACCGCCAAGTACTTCTGGACATCAGATCGACAGTTACTCATCTCAATTTCGACTTAAACTCCGACTTAGCTGTTCCACTGTTCATACCGGACCCTATTCCTTGTTCCATGGGCTACCAAAACGCTGTTGGCGTAGACACAGGAGACGCGGTGGAGTCCTGGTGAAAAGAAAAAAGAACAGCTCTCCCCTCCGTTCTGTTGGCAAATTTACAGTCACTTGAGAAAAAGATGGATGAGCTTCGTTCAACAGTCTCCTATCAGCTGCAATATTATATCTCTTACTGAAACGTGGCTGGATGATGACGCTATGCACGTAGTACTAGGTGGATACTCCATGCAGCGGCAGGATCGGACAGTGGCTTCGGGGAAGTCGAAAGGAGGTGGAGTGTGTTTTTTCATAAATAACAACTGGTGTGCTGCTTCAAGTGAAGGAAATCTCATGGTAAGCTGCAGACCCTTTTATCTACCAAGAGAGTTCTCATCCATAATTATCACGACTGTCTACATCCCTCCACAAGCCAACACCACTCTGGCACTCAAAAAGGTGTATGGGGCCATAAACAAACAAGAAACAACTCACCCAGAGGCAGTGTTTCTGGTGGGTGGAAACTTTAACATGGGGAGACTTAAAACTGTCCTACCGCCTCCCGAGTGGCGCAGCGGCACTGCATCGCAGTAATAGAGGCGTCACTACAGACCCGGGTTCGATCCCGGGCTGTATCACAACCGGCCGTGATCGGGAGTCCCATAGGACGGCGCACAATTGGCCCAGCATCGTCCGGGTTATGGGAGGGTTTTGCCGGGGGGCTTATCGCACTCTAACTACTCCTTGTGGCGGGCCGGGCGCCTGCAGGCTGACCTCGGTCGTCAAGTGAACAGTATTTCCTCCGACACATTGGTGCGGCTGGCTTCCGGGTTAAGCGGGCGGGTGTTAAGAAGCGCGGTTTGGCGCATCATGTTTCAGAGGACGCATGACTCGACCTTCGCCTCCCGAGCCCGTTGGGGAGTTTCAGTGATGAGACAACATCAAAATTGGGGAGAAAAAGGGGGTAAAAAAAAACAAATGTCTCCTGCGCCACTAGGGGCACTAAAACTCTAGACCACTTTTATTCTACCCACATAAATGCATACAAGGTCCTCCCTTCGGCAAATCTGACCATAACTCATTATCCTGCTTCCTGTTTACAAACAAAAGCTCAAACAGGATGTACAAATGATGCGCTCAATACAGAAGTGGTCGGATGACGCAGACACGAGGCTACAAGACTGTTTTGCTAGTACAGACTGGGATCTTTTTTTTCTGGGATTCATCCGATTGCATTGAGGAGTTTACCACAACAGTCACAGGTCAATAAGTGAATACACGATGTAATCCCCAATATAAGAACGGATCCAAATCGAAAACCATGGATAACAGGCAATATGGCACTGGGCTAAAGGCTAGAGCTACTGCTTACAAGGAACGGGACA
Source organism: Coregonus lavaretus (assembly GCF_964263955.1). Classification (NCBI taxonomy): domain Eukaryota; kingdom Metazoa; phylum Chordata; class Actinopteri; order Salmoniformes; family Salmonidae; genus Coregonus; species Coregonus lavaretus. The sequence goes on from NC_139991.1 coordinate 26,515,230, forward strand.
CGGACATGGACACATACAAGAAAGCCCGCTACGACCTCCGACGAGACATCAAACATGAAAAAGGACAATATAGGATAAAGGTGGAATCCTATTACACCGGCTCCGATACTCATCGTATGTGGCAGGGGTGCAGACAATAATGGATTACAACGGGAAACCTAGCCATGAGTTGCCCAGTGATGCAGAACTCCCAAACAAGCTAAATGCCTTTTATGCTCGCTTCAAGGAATATATCACTGTGCCTTGCGTGAAAGCCCCAGTTTTTCCAGATGACTGTGTGATCTCGCTCTCTGTGGCCGATGTGAGCAAAACGTTTAAACAGGTTAACAATCACAGACAGAATAGCAATGCTTTGAAAGGCTGGTCATGACACACATCAACGCCATCAACCCAGACACCCTAGACCCACTCCAATTCGCATACTGCCCCAACAGATCCACAGATGACGCAATCTCAATTGCACTTCACACTGCCCTCTCCCACCTGGACAAGAGGGGAAATAACTATGTGAGAATGTTGTTCATAGACTACAGCTCAGTGTTCAACACCATAGTCGCCTCCAAGCTCATCACCAAGCTAGGGACCCTGGGACTGAACCCCTCCCTCTGCAACTCACCCCAGGTGGTGAGAGTAGGCAACAACACCTCCTTCACACTAACATTCAACACGGGGGACCCTCAGGGGTGTGTGCTTAGTCCTCTCCTGTATTCCATATTCACCCACAAGTGCGTGGCCACACACGACTCCAACACCATCATAAAGTTTGCTGACGACACAACGGTGGTAAGCCTGGTCACCGATGACAATGAGTTAGCCTACAGGGAGGAGGTCAGAGACTTAGCAGTGTGGTGCCTGGACAACAACCTTTCCCTCAATGTCAGTAAGACCAAGGAGCTGATCGTGGACTATAGGAGAAAGAGGGGAGAGCACGCCCCCATCCACATTGATGGGACTGTTGTGGAGCGGGTCGAGAGCTTCAAGTTCCTTGGTGCCCACATCTCTAAGGACTTAACATGGTCAACACACCCGCACAGTCGTGAAGAGGGCACGGCAGCGCCACTTCCACCTCAGGAGGCTGAAAAGATTTGGCATGGGCCCTCGGTTCCTCAAAAAGTTCTACAGCTGCACCATCGAGAGAATCTTGACTGGCTGCATCACCGCTTGGTATGGCAAATGCACCGCCAAAATGCACCGCCGAGCTTTACCCTGCCTTCATGTACACAAACTATATATATAAAAGTATGTGGACACCCCTTCAAATGAGTGGATTTGGCTATTTCAGCCACACCCGTTGCTGACAGGTGTATAAAATCGAGCACACAGCCATGCAATCTCCATAGACAAACATTGGCAGTAGAATGGCCTTAATGAAGAGCTCAGTGACTTTCAACGTGGCACCATCATAGGATGCCACCTTTCCAACAAGTCAGTTCGTCAAAATTCTGCCCTGCTAGAGCTGCCCCGGTCAACTGTAAGTGCTGTTATTGTGATGTGGAAACGTCTAGGAGCAACAACGGCTCAGCCGTGAAGTGGCCACACAAGCTCACAGAACGGGACCGCCGAGTGCTGAAGCACGTAACATGTAACATGTAACGCTACTACCAAGTTCCAAACTGCTTCTGATAGCAACGTCAGCACAAGAAGTGTTCGTCGGGAGCTTCATGAAATGGGTTTCCATGGCCGAGCAACCGCACACAAACCTAAGATCACCATGCGCAATGCTAAGTGTCGGCTGGAGTGGTGTAAAGCTTGCCGCCACTGGACTCTGGAGCAGTGGAAACACGTTCTCTGGAGTGATGAATCACACTTCACCATCTGGCAGTCCGACGGACAAATCTGGGTTTGGCGGATGCCAGGTGAACGCTACATGCCCGAATGCATAGTGCCAACTGTAAAGTTTGGTGGAGGAGGAATAATGGTCTGGGGCTGTTTTTCATGGTTTGGGCTAGGCCCCCTAGTTCCAGTGAAAGGAAATCTTAAAGCTACAGCATACAATGGCATTCCAGACGATTCTGTGCTTCCAACTTTGTGGCAACAGTTTGGGGAAGGACCTTTCCTGTTTCAGCATGACAATGCCCCCTTGCACAAAGCGAGGTCCATACAGAAATGGTTTGTCTAGATAGGTGTGGAAGAACATGACTGGCCTGCACAGAGCCCTGACCTCAACACGATCGAACACCTTTGGGATGAATTGGAACGCTGACTGCAAGCCAGGCCTAATCGCCCAACATCAGTGCCCAACCTCACTAATGCTCTTGTGGCTGAATGGAAGCAAGTCCCCGCAGCAATGTTCCAACATCTAGTGGAAAGCCCAGAAGAGTGGAGGCTGCTATAGCAGCAAAAGGGGGACCAACTCCATATTAATGCCCATGATTTTGGAATACCTCGTACCTCTGCACATTGATCTGGTACTGGTACTCCCTGTATATACTGTAGCTCCATTCTTGTGCATTTTATTTTATTCCTTGTGTTACTATTTTATTTTTAAACTCTGCATCATTGGGAAGGGCTCGTAAGCAAGCTTTTTACGGTAAAGTCTACACCAGTTGTATTCACCGCATCTGACAAATAAAATGTGATTTGATTTATAGAAGCACATTTGCATTACAGGGAGGAGAAGATGAAGCAGGGGGAGATAGGGAAAACCTGGCTGCTGAAAAATAAATCTCATAAAGTGGGAGTGAAATACCAACTGTGACACGAGGACATTTATACAGGTTAACCCTATTAAAGAACAGTGGCCCTGCCTACCTCTGTTTGTCTTTAACTACCTCCTCTTGTTTCACCATGAGGCCATTAGAATACAAAGACTCAGATGAGTAGATCATAGACTTTCAGCACACAGCTCAGGTAGTAAGGGACAGGGCATTGTGACAGAGACGGTCACAGAGACCTAGAAAGACAGACAGAGGTAGTAAAAGCACAGTACACGTTGGTCAGATTCAGCTAATGGACTCACAGTTTAATTCAGGCTATTGAAATAACAGTGCTGGATGTTGCACCAAGGTCATTCTGCTTTATAATAGGCTACAGAGACCTACAGTGGCATTTCCCCTCAGATGTCTCTCTCTCCTCTTTGAACTCTCTCTCTCTAACTCATTAATAACCCTAATATCAACACAAATGGGCTCCCTTCTTATGGACATGCTCTGGTGACCCTATTCCGATGAGAAATTTGTACCGATGGTCTATAGAGCAGGGTTTCCCAAACTCGGTACTGGGGCCCCCCCAGGTGCACCTCTTGGTTTTTGCCCTAGCACTACACAGCTGATTCAAATAACCAACTCATCATCAAGGTTTGATTATTTGAATCAGCTGTGTAGTGCTAGGGCAAAAAACAAAACGTGCACCCGGGGGGCCAAGGACCGAGTTTGGGAAACCCTCCTATAGAGCAAGAGAGAAAGACACAGGCACAAAAGGGCGATTAGGTTAAGTGCACTATCCATCCCTTCAAATTACGCATGGACACAGGCACACACGCAGCTCCTGCCCCATACAGCCAGGTTGCTCCCTCTCACACAGGGGACTTGGACAGGCTGTGAGGACGCATGGCTAGGGGTTAGAGGTCAGAAACGTGGCCCACTCCACATCCTGGTCCTCCTATGCTGCTCCACATCTTCACACCTCCCGGCCATGTGAGCTTCAGCACTGCAGGTGTGGGGGTCAAAACATATTATGACAGGGCAGTACAGGGGTAAGAGCACCCCAGGAGGAAATATGTATTTCATATCATGTCAAATGGGTGGGGGTGAGGGTAGATCAGAAGCAAGGTCAAACTAAAATACCTTTACAAAGTCACGGGAAAGGGTGTGTGTGTGTTGGGGGGAGGGGGTCACAGGCCACTGGCATGCTAAATGAGCAGTAGAACCATGGAGCAGGAGTGTGTGTGTGTGTTACAAGTTATTTACATGATATGCAACAGTAAATGGGCAGGATCAAAGCCCTGTAGAGCCCTCGGTAAACTGTAATGTTATCCAGCTCCCGCTACCAAAAAAATAAACCAATTTAAAAAAGACAGAGGAGAATTGTAAAAGTAGCCATCCTTCCCAGCCAACTAACTGTAGCTCAGACACACACACACACACACACACACAAATGCACGCATACTGTGTTTTTAGGAGAGCAGAAGGATTAGTCTGCTATTTTTAGCCTCCGTCAGTCCATCCACAAGGGCAGAGAAGATAGCGGTGGTGGTGGAGCATGATAATGTTATTACCTCCAATCTCATCCCCAGCAGTCACCTGACATATGGATGGACGTACAGACAGCAGCAACCATGAGCGGTATTTCCTGCCCAGCAAGGCCATGCCAGGGAATGTTAAGTATTCTGCTGGTGTTGCTGGACTGGAGAGAGGAGTGGCATTGTCTTGTCCTTTGTATTCTCTCCAACCCCCACTAGGATGTCTCCATGTTAAGGCTAAAGTTTTTATCATAGTCCAAAACCTGTACACATATGCACAGCAATGTTCTAAATTAGAATATTGGACCGTTGGCTTTCATACTTTTTGAATTCTCAGTGCAACTAAAACAATTTCTTCAACTGTCAACACATTCAAATTAATAGAAGACGCATACCGGAGCCGCGTTGGTTGGGAATTGTGGCGAGGTGTGCGTTCGTGCTGTGCGTCCCCCGCGGATGGTGGTCTTAAAGCCGGTAGCTATGTCACAATGGGACGGCAGACAATCGCGTCTCATCGTCTGTGGACTATGATTTACGCTTAAGCTGTTTTTGTATTCTTAGCTGAGAATTCGATCAAGCTAATACAGTAGCGAGCTCCTTATATTGAATTTCTTGACTGTTTCATGTCTATTTGTTTTTAGTTCTGTACAATATCGTGAGAGCTTTTGTAAACATAAATAGTTTCTAGCCAAGAGCCAATATTGATATCAGTCATGCATAAGCCTAAAAGGAATTGGTTGTGACCAGTGGTGGAAAAAGTACCCAATTGTCATACTTCAGTAAAAGTAAAGATACCTTAATAGAAAATGACTCAAGTAAAAGTGAAAGTCACCCAGTAAAATACTACTCGAGTAAGTATTTGGTTTTAAATATACTTAAGTATCAAAAGTAAATGCAATTGCTAAAATACACTTAAGTATTAAAAGTAAAAGTATAAATCATTTCAAATTCTTTATATTAAGCAAACCAGAAAGCCAGGGGCCTCTTTATGGAAAGCCAGGGGCATGCTCCAACACTCAGACATAATTTACAAACGAAGCATTTGTGTTTCGTGAGTCCACCAGATAAGAGGCAGTAGAGATGACCAGGGATGTTCTCTTGAGTAGTGCGTGAATCTGACCATTTTCCTGTCCTGCTAAGCATTCAAAATGTAACGAGTACTTTTGGGTGTCAGGGAAAATGTATGGAGTAAAAAGCACATAATTTTCTTTAGAAATGTATTGAAGTAAAAATATAAATAGTAAAGTAAAGTACAGATACCCCAAAAAACGTCTTAAGTAGTACTTTAAAGTATTTTTACTTAAGTACTTTATACCACTGGTTGTGACCCACCATTGGCCAGCCACTGGCATGGCTACAGTAGGTAGTCTGACTGAAGCATGGTGCCTCTCACCTGTTTTACATTAGCAGCAGCAGCTCAGACTCGGGCCGTGGCTGGCCGACCAGGCTCATAGTGGAACATTAACTCTCCTTCCTGTTCCATATGAGAAGTTAAGCATGAACCCAGAAGAGCAGTAAAAGGCAGCCTGCCGGCCAAACTCTGCTCCTGGTCACACACATGGCAAATCTACATCATTTACCCTAACCAAACCACTACATTAAAGCAGAGAGGCTAGTCTCAAATGGCACCCTATTCTCTGTGTAGTGCACTACTTTTGACCAGAACCACCCTATTGCAGTCCCCATATAGTACACCATGACATATGACCAGAACCACCCTATTGCAGTCCCCATATAGTACACTAAGACATATGACCAGAACCACCCTATTGCAGTCCCCATATAGTACACTATGACATATGACCAGAACCACCCTATTGCAGTCCCCATATAGTACACTAAGACATATGACCAGAACCACCCTATTGCAGTCCCCATATAGTACACTATGACATATGACCAGAACCACCCTATTGCAGTCCCCATATTGTACACTATGACATATGACCAGAACCACCCTATTCCTAATTTTTACCAGAGCATATGGCTCTCAGTTGATGGAGTATGAAAGGAACGATACATAAAAAGAGAGGCAAGGAGGTTCGATTGTCACTAGTTCGATTTCACCACAGCTATGTGTTCCTTGCGTCAATCTGGTGAAATGACTGTGAAATGGCTGGGTGAAGGCAGATCATATCCTGCCTGACTGTTTTAACTGACAGGGTTGGAACAGAGAGGAGAGGAAGCCCTACAGACTGACTCATTGTGCATCCCAAATTCCATCCTATTCCCTATATAGTGCACTACTTTTGACCAGAACCGCATGGGCCCTGGTCACAAGTAGTGCACTGTATGGGGAAAAGGGTGCCATTTGGGATGCAACTATGGTGCTTAAATAAAGACGGAGTCAGGGACTTAATAGAGCTTTAATACCAGTTTTCACAACTTCTGCTGGAGAGCTGTTTTTATGATTCCAGTCATGTGAAGTCACACTGGCTGGCTCTGTCTACTCAGCTGCTGTTATATCAGATATGAGGAAAAGTTGGCCTTGGGCACAGGTCCAGGATCAGCTTACCCTCTCCAGATACTGATGTTAACTATTAGGGGAACAACGCTAAACTGACCTTAGATCAATGTATACGGGAAACTACTGCAGCAGCTACTGTATGTTCCATTGTCTCTACTCCCTTTCTGCTTACTGCTCATTGCTCACCGAAGTCAAGGTTTTCATAACACATGCTGGGTGGATCTATCTCAGTAGTTTAAAGTAACTTCCTCTCATAATCTTCTTTCTTTAATCTCAATAGCATACAGTGGCTTGCTGGTTTCCTCTCCATCTCAGTAGCTGCCTTTCTTTCACTAACAGTCACACTTGTCTTTGCTTACCAGCATTGACTTTGCTGATAGCTGCTTTATTAAGGACATTTATGTTGCTTACTATAACTTTGATATGTGGTTGTCTCACCTAGCTACCTTAAGATGAATGCACTAACTGTAAGTCGCTCTGGATAAGAACGTCTGCTAAATGAGTCAAATGTAAATACTCTAAGTTGGGTTCGTCTCCACGGACAGTAAACAATTGGACAGGTGAAAATCCCAGTATGTATCCTCCATGTTGCTCATACCTGCCCAAGTCAATGGTTGAGGAGTACCCTGGCTTCTTAACGCATCAATCACAGAGAGGAATACAAACACAGCAGCAAACATCAAAGGCATTTCAGTCTTATGACAAAGGTCATTTATTATCATAACATGTTCATGATATTGCTCATCCGACATGTTGATATCAATGACTTGGACCATCATCCATCACCCTTACTACTTTAACTGGATACCTGGGCATTTCTCAACTCACCTTTTCACTTTTACTTCCCAATACTCACACAATCACAACATCCAGAGCTTTAATGATGACAGAAAATGACCCTATTCTTAGAAATGTGGGTTCACATTCCAGTTCAAAATGATAGGATACTATGTATTGATGACGGAGAGTTTTAGATTAGCTATAGCTGTCAGGTCACGTGCGTTTCCCTTTTATCAGGGATAACCCTGATGGGCTGGAGTCACGTTAGCCCCGTGTTAACTGTTCCCTTAGTTCAGATGTGAACGGATTCCAACAGTTTCTCATAAATAGCTTTGTTTTGGTCATTCATGGCATTCCAGGGTTCAAAGTTCACTCAGGCAGGCAGGAGAGACAGTTGTTTCGAAGTGGTAGGTTAGAGGAAGAGAGGCCTGGTCGGTCACATGGCTGGGGTTAATCTCCATGCCTAACCCCTGACCCCTCACCTCTTGGCCTTCTTCTCCTTCATGATCTTCTTGCTCTCCTCTCTCCGATGCTATCACCCATGTTTGACAGGGTTGCGTGGATCGTAGATCTCAAACGTGTCTTCGTCCTGCATGTTGGCATCCTTAACTTTCCTGGTTTGCTCATCAAACTGGAGAACATGGGCCATCCTAAATCAGAGAGAGAGGAGGTTCAAAGAACAGTGATACAGCACTGTGATGTGAACTCAGTAAATCACATCTAGATTAAAGGTTAAAGGCTGATAGGCTGATTTCCCTAGTGATACGGAACTCTCCCACTCTCCATCTGTCCCTCTCCATCAATGAAAAGAAACTCACATTCCCTTTGAAGCAGGTGTTTTGTCACAACAGGCATTTATGGTATCAAGATGCCATGGTGGTTAGAGATTGTATTGCTGATAAAGGAATAGGCTATACCTGCAACACAGAGCAACACAGTAACGAGCGCCCTAATAGGCCAAGCGTGTCAGTCTAACAGTTATCGATCAAACGCACAGTTTATAGATGCAGTGAGAGCAGGAATTCCCGGGGAGACAGGTGGTGACAGCAGCGAGTGGAGAGAGAGATAGGACTTCAAGAGGGGTGAGGCAGGTCACCGGTGTCCATCATGCAGACACATCTGCCCGGCGCAGAGGGATTTGCGCTACATGCACAATGCTCTGACAGTGTCTGACACACCACACCTGTTTGGAGGGTTCTGATGAAGGCCTGGCGTTACCCAGAGGTCACCGAGCTGCAACCCCGGGGAATTAAAAACAAGATAAAAGGGAAGATGCTATCACCCATTCACAGAAGTCGAGAGACGGAGACGAAGCCAAACCAGACGAAGAGCTTCAGGCCTCAAATCTCTCTGACTGTTTGCGCTATTACATTGATGTACTACTATTACAGGTAGTAAGTTAAATCCTGTCTGAATCTGCCATATCTGTCATTTAAGCGGGAAGGTTATTATTCCAGCCCCAAAAACCTACAGTTTTTCGACAAACTCCCAGGTCCTCTGATAATATTTATCCGGTGGGAATCGTTATCACTGTGTTTTGAGGGATATTACAGTTTTACAGTGCTGCACCCAGTTTGGGTAAGAACATAGGAACAAATTGACGCAAAGAGCTATGTACAAAGTGCTACAAAGTGCTACGCAAACAAAGTGCTATGCATGTAGCCTACAGATGAATTATCTGTTCTGTCATATATCAACTTTCCCAGTGACTATGTCTTTTTTTAATGGATTAAATATTTTTTTCTTCAGCAATCTACACACAATACCCCATAATGACAAAGTGAAAACAGGTTTTTAGAAATGTTTGCAAATGTTTAAAAAAATAAAAAACAGAAATACCTTATTTACATAAGTATTCAGACCCTTTGCTATGAAACTCGAAATTGAGCTCAGGTGCATCCTGTTTCCATTGATCATCCTTGAGATGTTTCTACAACTTGATTGGAGTCCACCTGTGGTAAATGCAATTGATTGGACATGATTTGGAAAGGCACACACCTGTCTATATAAGGTCCTACAGTTGACAGTGCATGTCAGAGCAAAAACCAAGCCATGAGGTCGAAGACTCTTCCTAGAGCTGGCCGCCCGGCCAAACTGAGCAATCGGGGGAGAAGGGCCTTGGTCAGGGAGGTGACCAAGAACCTGATAGTCACTCTGAAAAAGCTCCAGAGTTCCTCTGTGGAGATGGGAGAACCTTCCAGAAGGACAACCATCTCTGCAGCACTCCACCAATCAGGTCTTTATGGTAGAGTGGCCAGACGGAAGCCACTCCTCAGTAAAAGGCACATGACAGCACGCTTGGAGTTTGCCAAAAGGCACCTAAAGACTCTCAGACCATGAGAAACAAGATTCTCTGGTCTGATGAAACCAAGACTTAACTCTTTGGCCTGAATGCCAAGTGTCACATCTGGAGGAAACCTGGCACCATCCCTACAGTGAAGCATGGTGGTGGCAGCATCATGCTGTGGGGATGTTTTTCAGCGGCAGGGACTGAGAGACTAGTCAGGATCGAGGCAAAGATGAACGGAGCAAAGAACTGCGAGATCCTTGATGAAAACCTGCTCCAGAGCGCTCAGGACCTCAGACTGGAGCGAAGGTTCACCTTTCAACAGGACAACGACCCTAAGTATACAGCCAAGACAACGCAGGAATGGCTTCGGGACAAGTCTCTGAATGTCCTTGAGTGGCCCAGCCAGAGCCCAGACTTGAACCTGGTCGAACATCTCTGGAGAGACCTGAAAATAGCTGTGTAGCAACGCTCCCCATCCAACCTGACAGAGCTTGAGAGGATCTGCAGAGAAGAATGGAAGAAACGCCCCAAATACAGGTGTGCCAAGCTTGTAACGTCATACCCAAGAAGACTCGATGCTGTAATCGCTGCCAAAGGTGCTTCAACAAAGTACTGAGTAAAGGGTCTGAATACTTAAGTAAATGATATATTTCCATTTTTTTTTTAAGTATAAAAAACTGTTTTTGCTTTGTCATTATGTGGTATTGTGTGTAGATTGATGAGGGGAAAAAAACTATTTAATCAATTTTAGAATAAGGCTGTAATGTAACAAAATGTGGAAAAGGTCAAGGGGTCTGAATACCTTCCGAGGGCACTGTACATAACCAACGTTCTATAGAAATAGAATATAAGTAAACTTATTGCCATATGAGTTCTGCTGTATGCTTCTCAGATTCCTAGGGACATATCCTCTTTAATCAGCCACTAAGATCACATTGAAGTGTGTGTCCTTCTTGTATGTGTGTGTTGGATGACGTGTGTCTGAGTGTGCACTTGAGTCTGTGTGCGAAGCTAAGTGTATGTATGAGTGTATTTTTGTCAGATGGCTTGTCTGTGTGTGCGTCTGTGTGTGTGTGTCTGCCCGTGTGTTTCGGTGAAGCGTGTGTGTGTGTATATATAGGGGTCCTTGCTAGCTCAGTTGGTAGAGCATGGCCCTTGTAACGCCAGGGTCGTGGGTTCAATTCCCGGGACCACCCATACGTAAAATGTATGCACACGACTGTGAGTCACTTTGGATAAAAGCATCTGCTAAATGGCATATTATATATACACTGAGTGTACAACACATTAAGAACAGCCTCAATTCCTTGGGGTATGGACTCTACAAGATGTCGAAAGCGTTCCACAGTGATGCTGGCCCATGTTGACTCCAATGATTCCCACAGTTGTGTCAAGTTGGCTGGATGTCCTTTGGGTGGTGGGCCATTCTTGATACACATGGGGAACGGTTGAGTGTGAAAAACCCAGCAGCGTTGCAGTACTTGACACCTACTACCATACCCTGTTCAAAGGCATTTAAATATTTTGTCTTGCCCATTCACCTTCTAAATGGCACACAAACACAATCCATGTCTCAATTGTTTCAAGGCATAAAAATCCTTGTTTACCTGTATCCTCCCCTTCATCTACACTGATTGAAGTGGATTTAACAAGTGACATCAATAAAGGATCATAGCTTTCACCTGGTCAGTCTATGTCATGGAAAGAGCAGGTATTCATAATGTTTTGTACACTCAGTGTATGTGTATGTGTAGGGCTGCACAATATAGGTAACATATCTAATTGTGATATCTGTACCAAATATTGCAATTTTACTTGTGATTATAGATCAAAACACTTTGGTAAACTGTTGGAATCATAGAAATAGAATGATAATTCAAATGTTATGGTTGGAATACAGTGGACACTTGGAATGCAGTTTAGTTTGGCATGACAACGAATGAAAAAGTAAGGGAGGAGATGGTTGTGACAGAGTAGGAACCAAAGTGTTGGTCAGTGTTTCCCAGGGGACACGCATGAGATTTAAATAGATAGGTACATTCAGACAAAGATTTTAGAATATTTTTCGCCTTCTCCTCTCTGATTAAGAACAAGCTGTTGCACAAAAAAATGCTGATACATCCCGTCACGGGTACCAGCCTGTATTAGAGCAAAAAGTTTGATAGCAAGATTTGCCGTATCTCACTGGATTTAGCTAGCCAGCTAGCTAACAATTAGCATTAGGGGCTAACACAATTTTTTTTAACCACAATTGTAGCTTGCTAAGACCAACTAAATAGCATTTTGCAGAGAGCAAGTTACACAAATGAATAGTATAATATAGAAATGTGGATTTATATTAAGAAGCAAAGTGGAAAGCTGCCTACTGTAGTTCTTGTTTTGAAAAATCTGTAGACTGCATGCTGTTGTTTGGTCAATGGATGCAGAGTGAATTCCGAGCACAAGGAACTGCCTGCTTGAGTGACAGGGGGCGGGGCTTGATGTGTGTGGGATTGGGATCGTGCAGCCCAATGTGTTTGTCTGCCTTTTTAGTCTGCCTGAGTGCATAGGTAAAGCATGTGTGTGTGCTCTGCAGTACCCCCTCCTGTGTTCATGTGAACTGGGCAGTAGTAGTGACAGCTCATCCAGGATGTCATGGTGGCTCTACTCTGGCAGACTGAGGAGTCCTGCAGTGCGAGGCAGACCGCTACCATAATTTGTCTAGCAGCCTCAGTGATGACAGGAACACAGTCTCATCGCCCAGACTACAGAACAATGTGTGTATGTGTGTGTGTGTATGTGTATACACACAGTGCCTTCAGAAAGTATTCATACCCCTTGACTTTTTCCACATTTTGTTGTGTTACAGCCTGAATTTAAAATTGATTAAATTGAGATTTTGTCACTAATCTACACACAATACCCCATAATGTCAAAGTGTAATGATGTTTTTCGAAATGTTTACAAATTAATAAAAAATGAAAAGCTCAAATGTCTTGAGTCAATAAGTATTCAACCCCTTTGTTATGGCAAGTTCAGGAGTAAAAATGTGCTTAACAAGTCACATAATAAGTTGCATGGACTCACTCGGAGTACAATAATAGTTTTTAACATGATTTTTGAATGACTACCTCATATCTGTACCCCACACATACAATTATCTGTAAGGTCCCTCAGTTGAGCAGTGAATTTCAAACACAGATTCAAATCTGAATACAAAGCGTTATGTTTGGGGCAAATCCAACACATCACTCAGTACCACTCAACATATTTTCAAGCATGGTGTTGGCTGCATCACGTTATGGGTATGCTTGTCATCGGCAAAGACTAGGGAGTTTTTTAGGATAAAAATAAATGGAATAGAGCTAAGGACAGGCAAAATCCTACAGGAAAACCTGGTTCAGTCTGCTGTCCAATAGGCACTGGGAGACAAATTCACCTTTCAGCAGGACAATTACCTAAAACACAAGGCCAAATATACACGGGAGTTGCTTACCAAGATTTCATTGAATGTTCCTGAATGGCCTAGTTACAGAAACAAGAAAATGTGGAAAAAGTCAAGGGGTGTGAAGACTTTCTGAAGGCACTGTATATGTGTGTGTGTGTGTGTGTCAGGCTCTGGGCTCCCACCATTCAGCGCTCCAGTCTGCTTATCAAACCCACTCTCTACCCAGAAGCCTCAGGACTCTATTTGTTTTTCTTTCGCTTTTTGAAAAGAGGGAGGAAAGAGGGAGGGGTGAGGGTGGGACGACAGGGGCTCTATGGCTGGCTTCTTAGATTGAGAGCGTGTGTGTGTGTAAATGTGTCTGCGAGCCTCTCTCTGTGTGTGTGTGTGTGTGTTAGCAGAGCGATCTAGAAAGTATAGAGTTTGTAGACCCAGACGGAATAGTTTACAGTCCCCTGGCCCAGACTTGACTTGGGGAGTCTGACCTGTAGTAACCCAATAGTTCCTGTACCAGGGCTCTCAGAGTGGCACAGACATCCTATGCTACTGCGTGGCTGGCGTATTGAGCTAGATTAGGTCTGCGGCCCAAATTACACCCTATTCCCTATATAGTGCACTACTTCTGACCAGAGCCCTGGGTGCCATTTGGGACCCTGGGTGCCATTTGGGACACAGCCTGGGACTGCTAGGCTACTGTGCCCCTGTCCTCCCCCCTCCTCCTGTCTCATACCTAGCTGGCTGGCTGGCGGGGGCCAAACAGTGAGACTGAGCTGGGGGCCTGGCTGGCTGAGACTAATAGCAACTACAGGTTTTGTTATTCTAAATCTCTCACACAGACACTTTCCTCGAAGTTCAAACACATGGGATTCATTTCAGCCCTCTCTGACTCTCTCTCGCTTTCTATATGTTGAGGTCTGAGAGAGAGGCTCAGTTAGAGGTCTGTTGGTGAAAAACAGAATGGGAGAGGAAAACACAATGTAAAAGCTGATTTCCTGACGGTGGATCTGTCTGCCCACTGAGGGAGACGGCAGAGAGACCAGGCTATGCAAACACACACACATACACACTGCTGTCTTCATTGCCTTCAATAAATTGGTATATCTGAAGTATCTATAAGTATCTGAAGTATCTATAAGTATCTGAAGTATCTATAAGTATCTGAAGTATCTATAAGTATCTATAAGTATCTGAAGTATCTGAAGCACAACTTCAGGTGCCAATACACAGACACACGGCCGTGTTTTAACTCCCAGCAGCAGCCGCTCCACAGGGCAATGTCTTAGCTAGCTTGTTTCCTGTAGGCTGGAGCTCCCTCTCTCTCTCTCTCTCTCTCTCTCTCTCTCCCTCCCTCCCTCCCTCCCTCCCTCCCTCCCTCCCTGTCTCTGCGTCTCGCTCTCAGTGAGTCGTCAGTACTGCAGTGTTGTTCTCTGTTCTGGTCAGGACACAGCAGGACGTTGAAAACACATCAACAGCAGAGAGGAGAAACGTCAAAACACAATCCATCTGAGGAGTTCATCAAATTGAAAAATAGAACCGAAATAGGTCATAAATGTGACTGGCTGGGGGCGAAAAAAATTGAATTCCATATGCATCTGATTTGTCTGACAGAAGGAGCGGTGCGAGCCAACAGACTACAGTACTGAACAGTGTCCTCCTAACTGTAGTGTTCATCATATTCTATAGCTTCAGCCTGCACACACTAAAACCTTACAGAAACATCCCTATACTTTCTAATGTGTGAGTTTCTTACACAGTGGTAACCCAATGTTGTCTTGTCTAAAACACACATTAGGGATGACAAACCCTTCAGTCCTGGTATAAGCCTAGGTGGTAAGAGAAGGTGGCATTATTCCACCCGCTCCTTTGTCATCCACTGTTCCTGTAGAGGTGCTGAGGGTCGGGAATGGCCTTTACAACACAGCTTAATACTCACACACCTGTAATCATGAAGACACACACAGGTAATCGCACGCACATGCGCACACACACACACATACTATGAGTCAAGCCTACAAAGACAAAACTAAAAATGTCAAAGTAAGAGAGAAATAAACATGCCCATGTTAGAACAATCTTTTCACCTGGCTGGCAGTCTGTGTTTCTCTGAGAGTACTGAAACTAAAACCTAAGGCTGGCACCCAGGCCATAGCTACATCTATCTAATCTAGAGCAGTCAGAGTGTGTTGATTCACTGTATAAAGTTCAGCAGTGTGTCAAGTCGTTAAGGAGCAGCTCCTCAGGCCTGTGTTATGACTGGCCATTAACAGACATAACATATCTGTTACAGGATGGGGGGGCGGATGGATGGTGGATGGGCTGCTCTGTCTTGCCCACTAGAACTGGTAATACTAGGTTACGTCCTAAATTGCACCCTATTCCATCAATGTCATGACATTGAATCAATGTGGAAAACTGGTTGGATTTGCAAAAAGTCATCAACGTAAGGGCATTTCGTCTTTTTATACCCAACTTTTAACCTAAATCCAATGACATGGTTAAATTTTTTGTTGATTTCAAGTTGAATTCACGTTACTTAACAACTCAACCAAATGTAAATCAAAACTAGATGTTGAACTGACTTCTGTGCCCAGTGGGACACATTTCTTAGGACTTATTGCAAGTAAGGCTGTCCCCGACATAAAAAAGGTTATTGGTTGACTGAGAGTCGTCCTGACAGACACACCATATGTGTTTGAATAAAATCAACTACATATGCACGGAGCTTGTCTGATGCTTTAAGCCCACTGTTTGATTCAATAATGAAGACACACAAATGACTCAAGAAAGAGGCTGATGGTCACACTGTGTTAAAAAAAATGACAGCGAGTGCCTGTGTGACTGGGGCACGTTGTCTCGCTCTCCTCCCTACTGCAGCGAAAAGGCACCACAGCATATCAAGTGTTTATTGCGCTGTCCGTGCTGAACTGCAACATCATTTCAGCCATTTAGTTTCTTACTTGTTTCTGACTGAAATCCCTCATTTGTTTAGGAAAAACATTCCCTATTCCCTCCACCCTTGCTCTCTTTATGTGAAATATGTAAGCATCGCATGCATGTGACCAATAGGGCCTGACCTATAGCCTTTCATAACCACATCAATAAATTGGTTAGAACAAATTCCGAACACAGTAACGCGTGACAGCAAAATGGATGCGGAGGAGGTGAAAAAGAAATTTGAAACGAACGGCCGACTGTTTACTTGTGGCTCAGGAGGGAAAGGGGAAGTCAGATCTGTGGAAGACGTTTGACTTAGTTGTGGAAACTACTGGAGATCAAGAAAAAGGAGGGTGTAGGAGCGAGCATTGTGTGAGTATTATGTGTGCCAAACAGTTGCTGTTAGATTACAATATTATTACTTTTTCTGACCATTTGGAACAGTGTAAACAACACTAAATAAGTGTACCACAGAGTCTGTTCTAACAAAAAAGAAAATATATATAAAGCCTTTATTACAGACTAAAAACAGCTGCATGCATTTGTGAATTGCGGTTTATTTATTGTTTAGGCTAATTATTCAAAGCTCCCTTCGTTATTACATTTCAAAACTAAAATGCTTGATTGCATTTCAAAGCATGAATGTCTCGTATGCTGTGTGATGGCATGAACGAATGAATGATTCATTGATTGATACAGTAGCCTATATATTGAAATATAGGCCTAAGTAAGTTACGGTATTAAGACTAAACAGGACGCGCTCTTAGGCCTACAGCTCGATGGTGGTTATACAAGGCTACTATACTAAGCCTACTAATTGTAATAATAACAATAAGAAGGAGATCTAGAAAAAGGAGGGTATAGTAGTAGGAGCTGCATGCATATTATTATGCGTGACAGGTGCTGTTAGATTACAATATTATTTTTTCTGCCTGTTTGGAACACTGAAAACAACACTAAATACATTATAAGTAATACCAGTCTGTTCTAACGAAAAGCTTTTGTAAAGTCTTTATTACAGCATAGCAAAGACTAAGGCTAAGCCAAGGGCTGTTTCCTCGTCTGCTGCCTCCGCCCCATTGTTCTCAATCCCAATATGCTGGTTAACTTTGCTATTATGCACATAGCAACATAGGAAAAGGTGCCAATTCTACAGCACACTGAAGATTACGTTTCAGAACCGCGGACAGCGACCGTGTCCAACATGGGAGAAAGCGCATTTTTTATAAAATAATAATAGATTTATTAGTGTTGCACCATTCTTTTTACATAATATAACCATATACAATTTCAGTATCACGTCTTAGAGTGATGGACTGTGCCATCCCCGTAGCCTCCGCAATGGATTAGTCCACTGAGACAGGCGCAAATCAGACAGGTGTCTTGTACACCAAAATTGCGACTGCTCGACTAAAGAAATCTTGGTCGACCAACAGCCTATCGACCAAACAATCGACCAGTCGACTAAATGGGGTCAGCCCTAATTGTAAGTCACTCTTTATACGTCTGCTGGAACTCCAAAAATGTATGTAGGTCTCTCTTGCAAAATACACTGCTCAAAAAAATTAAGGGAACACTAAAATAAAACATCCTAGATCTGAATGAATGAAATAATCTTATTAAATACTTTTTTCTTTACATAGTTGAATGTGCTGACAACAAAATCACACAAAAATTATCAATGGAAATCAAATTTATCAACCCATGGAGGTCTGGATTTGGAGTCACCCTCAAAATTAAAGTGGAAAACCACACTACAGGCTGATCCAACTTTGATGTAATGTCCTTAAAACAAGTCAAAATGAGGCTCAGTAGTGTGTGTGGCCTCCACGTGGCTGTATGACCTCCCTACAACGCCTGGGCATGCTCCTGATGAGGTGGAGGATGGTCTCCTGAGGGATCTCCTCCCAGACCTGGACTAAAGCATCCGCCAACTCCTGGACAGTCTGTGGTGCAACGTGGCGTTTGTGGATGGAGCGAGACATGATGTCCCAGATGTGCTCAATTGGATTCAGGTCTGGGGAACGGGCGGGCCAGTCCATAGCATCAATGCCTTCCTCCTGCAGGAACTGCTGACACACTCCAGCCACATGAGGTCTAGCATTGTCATGCATTAGGAGGAACCCAGGGCCAACCGCACCAGCATATGGTCTCACAAGGGGTCTGAGGATCTCATCTCGGTACCTAATGGCAGTCAGGCTACCTCTGGCGAGCACATGGAGGGCTGTGCGGCCCCCCAAAGAAATGCCACCCCACACCATGACTGACCCACCGCCAAACCGGTCATGCTGGAGGATGTTGCAGGCAGCAGAACGTTCTCCATGGCGTCTCCAGACTCTGTCACGTCTGTCACATGTGCTCAGTGTGAACCTGCTTTCATCTGTGAAGAGCACAGGGCGCCAGTGGCGAATTTGCCAATCTTGGTGTTCTCTGGCAAATGCCAAACGTCCTGCACGGTGTTGGGCTGTAAGCACAACTCCCACCTGTGGACGTCGGGCCCTCATACCACCCTCATGGAGTCTGTTTCTGACCGTTTGAGCAGACACATGCACATTTGTGGCCTGCTGGAGGTCATTTTGCAGGGCTCTGGCAGTGCTCCTCCTGCTCCTCCTTGCACAAAGGCGGAGGTTGCAGTCCTGCTGCTGGGTTGTTGCCCTCCTACGGCCTCCTCCACGTCTCCTGATGTACTGGCCTGTCTCCTGGTAGCGCCTCCATGCTCTGGACACTACGCTGACAGACACAGCAAACCGTCTTGCCACAGCTCGCATTGATGTGCCATCCTGGATGAGCTGCACTACCTGAGCCACTTGTGTGGGTTGTAGACTCCGTCTCATGCTACCACTAGAGTGAAAGCACCGCCAGCATTCAAAAGTGACCAAAACATCAGCCAGGAAGCATAGGAACTGAGAAGTGGTCTGTGGTCACCACCTGCAAAACCAGTCCTTTATTGGGGGGTGTCTTGCTAATTGCCTATAATTTCCACCTGTTGTCTATTCCATTTGCACAACAGCATGTGAAATGTATTGTCAATCAGTGTTGCTTCCTAAGTGGACAGTTTGATTTCACAGAAGTGTGATTGACTTGGAGTTACATTGTGTTGTTTAAGTGTTCCCTTTATTTTTTTGAGCAGTGTATATTTCACCTCAAATGAGACAAACCAGGATAAATAAAGGTTAAATAAAAAAAGAAACCATAACTAGGGCTGTTACGGTGAACGTATTACCGCCACACTGGCAGTCACGAGTCATGACTGTCCCCTGTAGCTCAGTTGGTAGAGCATGGCGCTTGCAACGCCAGGGTTGTGGGTTCGTTTCCCACGGGGGGCCAGTATGAAAACATTTATGCACTCACTAACTGTAAGTCGCTCTGGATAAGAGCGTCTGCTAAATGACTAAAATGTAAAAAAAAATGACTGCAGTCAAATTCCACATGACCGCTGAGTCACGGTAACAAGGCTTCTCCAAAACTGAATTCCGATGCCGCCGATGGTCATTAGTAGCCTTCCAAACTTGCTAACAGCCAGTCGCTAATGGCCTGCTACTCAGCGCTCTATTGTCCCTCTAATCACTCTGACATCAATGCAAATGCTGTATCAAATCATGAGAGCACATAAGCCCATGTTGAGCAACATTTCTATAGGCTATGCTATGCAATTGCATGAGAAAACAGAGTTTTTATGGCCTCTATTAAAAAGAGGAGGATCCCATCAGCTTTCTATAGGCTAGGCCTACTATATTTATTTCTGAACTTTCCTAATATTAAGCACATTGCTTCAGTTTACAACCGGAGTAGCCTACTGGCATGAAAATGAATTGCGGGAAAAGCATCCTCCATTCACTATTCAAGTGCATACGGGTGACATGTCTTTTTTTCCCCTGCCTCTGTTCCGACAGGTGCATGATAATGGCCCATTCTAAATCAAAACTAATTACACACATATATTATTTAGTATATGTAAAGACAAGATTAAATTGAGAATAGTCTGATGGGTGAGACTATTATCACTTGTGAATGATGCCCATCGTGTGGAATATAAGGCAAGAAACAGTGCATACCTTTCATAGTCGCATGCATCATGTAGCCTAGCCCATAGACCTATATGTTTTGATACGTTTTGTATCATAACTAAAGTGGCTAAATAACTCCAAGCGTAGTCTATAGGCCTAGGAAGCCTGCAACATGGTTGGAGAGCTACAGAGCCTAGTGAAACGTGTTCTTATAAGCCCAGTCATTGTGAAAACCGAGTTTTGACGGGACACTACTTAAAAGAGGATCCAAGCTTTCTCATGCTGCTATATTTATTGCTCAAATCTTAAAATTAAGCACATGAATCGGCCTATCTGGCATATAAAAAATGTAACCGCACGTAAACCTCCATTCGCTATTTGAGTGCAGGCTACGGATGACATGTTTTTCTTTTGTGGGCCATTCTAAATCAAAAATAATTCCACACATACAGTACCAGTCAAAAGTTTGGACACACCTTCTGATTCAAGGGTTTTTCTTTATTTTTACTATTTTCTACATTGTAGAATAATAGTGAAGACAGCAAATCTTTGAAATAACACATATGGAATCATGTAGTAACCAAAAAAGTGTTAAACAAATCAAAATATATTATATATTTGAGATTCTTCAAAACAGCCACCCTTTGCCTTGATGACAGCTTTACACACTCTTGGCATTCTCTCAACCAGCTTCACCTGGAATGCTTTTCCAACAGTCTTGAAGGAGTTCCCACATATGCTGAGCACTTGTTGGCTGCTTTTCCTTCACTCTGTGGTCCAATTCATCCCAAACCATCTCAATTGGGTTGAGGTCGGGTGATTGTGGAGGCCAGGTCATCTGATGCAGCACTCCATCACTCCCTTCTTGGTCAAATAGACCTTACACAACCTGGAGGTGTGTTTTGGGTCATTGTCCTGTTGAAAAACAAAGGATAGTCCCACTAAGCACAAACCAGATGGGATGGCGTATCGCTGCAGAATGCTGTGGTAGCCATGCTGGTTAAGTGTGCCTTGAATTCTAAATAAATCACTGACAGTGTCACCAGCAAAGCACCCCCACACCATCACACCTCCTCCTCCATGCTTCACGGTGGGAACCACACATGCGGAGATCATCCATTCACCTACTCTGTGTCTCACACAAAGACACAGCGTTTGGAACCAAAAATCTCAAATTTGGACTCATCAGACCAAAGGACAGATTTCCACTGGTCTAACGTCCATTGCTCATGTTTCTTGGCCCAAGCAAGTCTCTTCTTCTTATTGCTGTCCTTTAGTAGTGGTTTCTTTGCAGCAATTCGACCATGAAGTCCTGATTCACGCAGTCTCCTCTGAACAGTTG
This sequence comes from Coregonus lavaretus, assembly GCF_964263955.1. NCBI lineage: Eukaryota > Metazoa > Chordata > Actinopteri > Salmoniformes > Salmonidae > Coregonus > Coregonus lavaretus. Next base: position 26,536,654 of record NC_139991.1, read on the forward strand.
AGGTTGAGATGTGTCTGTTAATTGAACTCTGTGAAGCATTTATTTTGGCTGCAAGTTCTGAGGCTGGTAACTCTAATGAACTGATCCTCTGCAGCAGAGGTAACTGTATGCACTCACTAACTGTAAGTCGCTCTGGATAAGAGCGTCTGCTAAATGACTAAAATGTAAAATGTAAATGTAACTCTGGGTCTTCCTTTCCTGTGGCAGTCCTCATGAGAGCCAATTTTATCATAGCGCTTGATGGTTTTTGCGACTGCACTTAAAGGAAGTTCTTGAAATGTTCCAGATTGACTGACCGTCATGGCATAAAGTAATGATGGACTGTCGTTTCTCTTTGCTTATTTGAGCTGTTCTTGCCATAATATGGACTTGGTCTTTTACCAAATAGGGCTATCTTCTGTATACCACCCCTACCATACAACTGAATGGCTCAAACGCATAAGAAGGAAAGAAATTCCACAAATTAACTTTTAAGAAGGCACACCTGTTAATTGAAATGCATTCCAGGTGACTACCTCATGAAGCTGGTTGAGAGAATGCCAAGAGTGTCCAAAGCTGTCATCAAGGCAATGGGTGGCTACTTTGAAGAATCTTAAATATATAATATATCTTTTGATTTGTTTAACAGTTGTTTGGTTACTACATGATTCCATATGTGTTATTTCATAGTTTTGATGTCTTCACTATTATTCTACAATGTAGAAATGTGTAAAAATAAAGAAAAACGCTTGAATGAGTAGGTGTGTCCAAACTTTTGACTGGTACTGTATATTAGTAGGCTATATGTAAATAACAGATTAAATTGAGAACAGTCTGATGGGTGAGAATATTATCAAATTGTGAATGAGAGAGACTGATGAAGTGTGTGTAGCCTGCGCAAGAAACAGAGTCGCATCATGCAGCCTTAGAATGTATTAAAAATCTAAACATATAGCCCAACGTTTGTATCACAACTAAAGTTGCATAAATAACTCTAAATTAAGCATATAGGAGGACCTGTTTCTTTGTTAACTGCTCAACACAGAATAGCTGCATGTGCAAACTCCGTCGGAAATCGTTTGGGAAAAATATCCTTTCTATTTTATTCAGCTATGTTCAATTGTATTCTTCTTACCATAAAATAATATACAATTATCCCACGGAAATTATAAGCAAATCTTGTCTGCTAAATTAACTAGTATAGCCCACAGCCATTTGGCATAGCCAGATCAGTGCCTAACATAAGGACGACTCAGAATATGCTATTCTGTTCTTCTGAAATAGGCTACATTTTCTTTATATCATGTTTCTTTAGACCTGCCTAAAATAAATAATGGATTTATTGTGATGGTGTAGGCTATATTAAATTGATTAATTATACTTTTTTTAAATGGATATATTCCAAAAGGTCCGCATTAGTGGCTTGTAGGCTATGCGTGGAAGCCCGGAGAACCTAAACGTGTTTATGTTAGTGAACGGTCAATTACCGTGAGACCGGCAGTCATTTGCATGACAATCACCGGCTGACAAAATGTCATGACCGCCACAACCCTAACCATAACGTAGCATCCTTTGTCGCTGTCCTCTGCCAGCTCCTCAGGGGCCTCCTCAGGGGCCTCAGGGATGGCTGAAGATAGCTTTGACTTGAATCGGTCCAGCAGCGCCATTGTCTACAGGACAATCAGGTTAAAGGTCATTGGGAGATCTGGGTCATTAACAACACACATCTTAAGATCTAAGACTCATCTAAGTCTCAGACTTTCACCTCAACCCCCTGTTGTTTCAAGAAAAAATGCACTGCTAGTCATTTATATGTATTTGACTGAAAGACGTCATCATTAATGTCATCAACACTCTATAATCCCAGAGCTCCAACTGACCTCAACAAGGACCCGTACGAAAATGTACGCACTAACTACTGAAAGTCGCTCTGGATGAGAGCTTCTGCTAAATGACTAGAATGTAATATGTGTAGAGAGTAAATGACACCTGACACACCGGCTCAGTTTTGAGTAATGACACCTCTGTTACCTGTGCCTCTCTGCTGGATCCCTTCTTCAGTTTCTGTTTCCTCATGTCTTCATATTTCTTCTTGCCCTCTTCTCTTCTATAGGTACACAGTAAGGTACTAGTTAGTTAACAGTCTGTTAATTGTTAGTTAATAGTCAGTTAGCCATCTTGGATATACTAAGGCATAGCCCCGATGTCTGTCTGACTTTTTGTCTTCTACGGGAAGTAAATACAGTTAGTTATTTAACAGTTCATTTACAGTTAGCCTAGTTAATTGGGAGATGTGTATCACATTTAGCAGTGACAATAGCAAAAAACACTATCAGACACAATGCAGAGGAAAAAACATCCAACATGTAAAAACCATCTGAAGTTCTGCCTGGTCATTAGTAAGAGATCAGCTCAGAGAGAGAGACCCGTCGCCGGGTCACAGTGACAAACACAAACTGAATTGATCTGATTTGAGGGAAAGATCCACTAATGCATGGCTAACAGATCCTGCAGGATGACTGATGGGCTCCAAGTTTAACAAGGAAACCCCTTTCTTTCTGCTATGAGACCCCTCTCTTTCTGCTCTGCGCCAGAGCCGGCCACATCCAACATATTGTAAATGTTCCCAATGAAAAAAAAGGCTGAATTCTTCAACTTCAGCCTTGAGACTGGATGGAGACTGCTCAGGGAAAGTATACCTCTGGGCAAGGAGAGTTTAAATGAGAAAACCAAGTGGCAATCTTTTTTTAGCCTCAAATAAGTGGATATACCTTGTATTATTCAAGCACAACAATACTTACAAAGCACAGTAGTAGGTCTACTTACTACTTTAATTCAGTATCTGCACACTGAAATTAACCTTAGTACTTTGCCAAGAGAGGATACAGAAAACAACACAACAAAACGCTGTAGAATGTAGTGCCCTTAATCCACCACCATATTTTACAGTAGGTATGGGGTTCTTTTCTGCTTATGCATCCTTATTTTGACACCAAACCCACCACTGGTGTTGTGGCCAAAGAGCACTATTTTTATGTCATCTGACCATAGCACCGGTTCCAATCCAAGTGCCAATGCCGTTTAGCAAACTCCAGCTGTTTACATTGGTTGGATGACATGAAAATAGAGTACTTTGGCCACACACACACCGGTGGTGGGTTTGGGGTCGAAATAAGCATGCATAAGCAGAAAGGAACCCCATACCTACTGTAAAATATGGTGGTAGATCTTTAATGTCCATCCGGCCGTGATTGGGTGTCCCATAGGGTGGCGCACAATTGGCCCAGTGTCGTCCAGGTTTGGCCGGGGTAGGCCGTCATTGTAAATAAGAATTTGTTCTTAACTGACTGGTTAAATAAAATAAAAATAATAAAAACCTGGTTGCCTCTGCCAGGAGGCTGAAACTTGGCCGCAAGTGGATCTTCCAGCAAGACAATAACCCCAAACACACATCACATTTCATAAAGAAATGGTTAATTGACCCCAAAATCAACATTTTGCAATGGCCATCTCAGTCTCTGGACTTGAACACCATTGAAAACCTGTGGTTTGAATTGATGAGGGCAGTCCATCAGTGCAGACAAAGGATATGGAAAGATTCTGTATGAAGGAATGGTCTAAGATCCCTTCCAACGTGTTCTACAATCTCATGAAACATTTTAGAAAAAGGCTCAGTGCCGTTATCCTCGCAAGGTGAGGTATTGAAAGGTATTGAAAACAGGGATGTCAATAATTTTGACCTCTGTTAAACAAAATCTCTTTCTCTGAGCAATTGTATTAGTATAAAATATTATAATTTCCCAATATTTTTAAGCATACAATATAGCTTAGAATTTGTATTATTTATTTTATACAGTATTTTTTGCTCATCTTTATCAAGAGTGCCAATAATTTTGGACCTGACTCACGGATCAAAGCGTTCCAACAATGTTTCCATACTAGATCAAATTCCACATGCAGGCCTTGGGAGTGAAGGAGAATCTTCCAAGCGATTCTATAAGCTAAAGTGGGCAACCCGCAGTTGAAACGATAAGCTGAGGGATGGGACTGAATAAATGTAACCACTCTCAAATTCATATGCAAAGTTATGGATGCAAGGACTGATCATCTATGATATCAAAATGATAGTTTTAACAATGTTTTAAGGCTATATAGTGTTTGTTTCCATGTACTTTATTAACAAACATTGGAATAAAACAAGCGTACATTTTGGGTTCTGATGGGGTACGACAGTTGAACTAAGCTCATGAGTAATTTATTAGCTGTGGTGTAAAGTACTTAAGTAAATATACTTTAAAGTACTACTTAAGTAGTTTTTGGGGTATCTGTACTTTACGTTTTATATATTTGACAACTTTTACTTTACTACATTCCTAAAGAAAATAATCTACTTTTAACTCCATACATTTTCCCTGACACCCAAAAGTACTCATTACATTTTGACTGCTTAGCAGGACAGGAAAATGGTCCAATTCAAGCACTTCTCAAGAGAACATTCCTGGTCATCCCTACTGCCTCTGATCTGGCATACTCACTAAACATAAATGCTTCATTGTAAATAAAATAAAAAAAGACAATTGTGCTGTCTGGTTTGAAATTATTTATACTTTTACTTTTGATACTTAAGTATATTTTAGCGAATACGTTTTCTTTTGATACTTAAGTATAATTCAATCCAAATACTTTTAGACTTTTACTCAAGTAGTATTTTACTGGGTGACTTTCACTTTTACTTGAGTAATTTTTTATATACAGTACCAGTCAAAAGTTTGGACACACCTACTCATTCCAGGGTTTTTCTTTATTTTTACTATTTTCTACATTGTAGAATAATAGTGAAGACATCAAAACTTCTAAAAAGTAGCCACACTTTGCCTTGATGACAGCTTTGCACACTCTTGGTATTCTCTCAACCAGCTTCATGAGGAATGCTTTTCCAACAGTCTTGAAGGAGTTCCCACATATGCTGAGCACTTGTTGGCTGCTTTTCCTTCACTCTGTGGTCCAACTCATCCCAAACCATCTCAATTGGGTAGAGGTCGGGTGATTGTGGAGACCAGGTCATCTGATGAAGCACTCCATCCCTCTCCTTGGTCAAATTGCCCTTACACAGCCTGGAGGTGTGTTTTGGGTCATTGTCCTGTTGAAAAACCTTAATATCAACTGATTATATTACAGTGCCTTCAGAAAGTATTCACACCCCTTTACTTTTTCCACATTTTGTTGTGTTACAGCCAGAATTTAAAATGTATTATATTTAGATTTTGTGTCACTGGCCTATACACAATACCCAAAATGTCAAAGTGGATTTTTTTTTAAACAAATTAATTTAAAATGAAAAGCTGAAATGTCTGGAGTCAATAAGTATTCAACCACTTTGTTATGGCAAGCCTAAATAAGTTCAGGAGTAAACTTTGCTTAACAAGTCACACAAATAAGTTGCATGTACTAATTTGCAATAATAGTGTTTAACATGATTTTTGAATGACTACCTCATCTCTGTACCCCACACATACAATTATCTGTAAGGTCCTTCAGTTGAGCAGATTCAACCACAAAGACAAAGGAAGTTTTCCAATGCCTTGCAAAGAAGGGCACCTATTGGTAGATGGGTAAAAAATAAAAAAAAGCTGATTGAAAAAAACAAAACGCACAAACAACCAATAAATGACAGTGAAAATACATATACATTTTTTATTACACTTTGGATTGTGTATGAATACACTCAGTCACTACAAAGATACAGGCATCCTTCCTAAGTTACCGGAGAGGAAGGAAACTGCTCAGGAACTTCACCATTAGGCTAATGGTGACTTTAAAACAGTTACAGAGTTTAATTACTGTGATAAGAGAAAACTGAGGATGGATCAACAACATTGTAGGAACTCCACAATACTAACCTAATTGACAGAGTGAAAAGAAGGAAGCTTGTACAGAATAAAAATATTCCCAAACATGCATCCTGTTTGCAACAAAGCACTAAAGTAATTTTTTTAAAGTGGCAAAGCAATTCACTTTTTGTCCCGAATGTTATACTTGGGTCAAATCCAACACAACACATTACTGAGTACCGCTCTCCATATTTTCATGCATAGTTGTGGCTGCATCATGTTATGGGTATGCTTGGAATCATTAAGGACTGGGGTGTTTTTCAGCATTAAAAATACATGGAATGGAGCTAAGCACAGACAAAATGCTAGACGAAACCCTGGTTCAGTCTGCTTTCCACCAGACACTGGGAGATTCATCCACTTTTCAGCAGGACAATGCAGTAGGACAATAACCTAAAACACAAGGCCAAATCTACACAGTGAATGTTTCTGAGTGGCTGAGTTACAGTTTTGACTTAAATCTACTTGAAAATCTATGGCAAGTCCTGAAAATGTTTGTCTAGCAATGATCAACAACCAATTTGACAGAGCTTGAATAATTATTTCAAGAATAATGGGCAAATGTTGCACAATCCAGGTTTGGAAAGCTCTTAAGAGACTTACCTAGAAAGACTCAGCTGTAATCTCTGCCAAAGGTGCTTCTACAAAGTATTGACTCAGGGGTGTGAATAATGAGATATTTCAGTTTCATTTCATTTTCAATAAATTTGCACAAATGTCTAAAAACATGTTTTCACTTTGTCATGATGGGGTATTGTGTGTGAATGGGTGAGCAAAAAAACCCATTCCTACCCATTTCAGTGGCACACATTTCCACAACACCCCTCTGATGTCACAGACTGAGATGGCAGGCAGGCAGCCTCAGTCACCTGGCTTCTGGAGTCATGGTAACTCTGACTAGCGGGTAACGTCCCCAGACCCCGACAAGACAGGACACACAGATGGGACAAAACAAACGACGAAACACGTCGCAGTCACACCTCCTGCGTCTGGGCCTGTCATCTATTAAGAGCTGCCATAGTACTGTATGAACGCTGCTGGCTGGAACACTGGGCCATTGTCTGAGAGAGGCTGGTATGTTTGTGACTTGATCATCCAAAGAGGGGAGAAATGGTATTCAGCACGTATTACACAAGTATGAGGCCTCTTCTCCAGAGAGATTAAAAAAACTAGCTCATCTTGAGATCATGATACTGTAACTGTACTTTACCTTTCACTACTTGGTGTGTATGGCCAAGCATAGACCTGGTTTGTATGGCCAAGCATAGATCTGGTTTGTATGGCCAAGCATAGATCTGGTTTGTATGGCCAAGCATAGGCCTGGTTTGTATGGCCAAGCATATATCTGGTTTGTATGGCCAAGCATATATCTGGTTTGTATGGCCAAGCATAGACCTGGTTTGTATGGCCAAGCATAGGCTTGGTTTGTATGGCCAAGCATAGGCCTGGTTTGTATGGCCAAGCATAGGCCTGGTTTGTATGGCCAAGCATAGGCCTGGTTTGTATGGCCAAGCATAGGCCTGGTTTGTATGGCCAAGCATAGGCCTGGTTTGTATGGCCAGCAAAATGTAGGCCTGCTATACCAGGGAGTAATGACCAAACCGATCCATTAACAAAATGCTGCTTGTGCTGTGAAGCCGGGCTGTACTGTACACTGTGTCCTCTCTTGACTTCTGACACCTAGGCTAAATTCTAAATTCATCCAGACAGTCTCAACTCATTCTAAAGTAGTTGCAGCATGGGTGTGTCTGAACTGAAATGGCACCCTATTCGCTATATAGTGCACTACATTTGACCAGAGACATTTGGGCCCTGGTCAAAAGTAGTGGACTACTTAGGAAACAGGGTGCCATTTCAGACGCAGTCCATGAGTTTGTTTTCTCGAAAGCTTAATTTGACAGTTCATACAACCGTTTTTTTGTAAACATAAGGTCAGCCTCTATGCTCATCTCTACTTTAAATACACAAAAGTTTGCATGTGCAATTTTGTAATTTATTTGTGGCAAAAAAAATAAACACTACCTCTATTGAAACAGCAGAAACTGACATTTGCAAACTCTCAAGAGATGTTTTGGTCTTTGGTATTTTTGAAATGTAAATGTCCTGAATGTTGAATTAACATTTAGTAAACAGTTTCGGCAACATAAGTTTTGTTCTTAAAAATAAATGTATGCAAACAATACATCTCCTCAACTAAGTTGGATATCAAATCAAATCAAATGTTATGTGTCACATGCGCCGAATACAACAGGTGTAGACCTTACCGTGAAATGCTTACTTACAAGCCCTTAACCAACAATGCAGTTAAGAAAAATAAGAGTTAAGAAAAATATATACTAAATAAACTAAAGTAAAAAATAAAAGAGCAACAATAAAATAACTAGTCTAGGTAATTGAGGTAATATGTACATGTAGGTAGTGGTAAAGTGAAAATCCATAGATAATAAACAGCGAGTAGCTGGGAGGGGGGCAGTGCAAATAGTCTGGGTAGCCATTTGATTAGCTGTTCAGCAGTTTTATGGTTTGGGGGTAGAAGCTGTTAAGAAGCCTTTTGGACCTAGACTTGGCGCTCCGGTACCGCTTGCCGTGCGGTAGCAGAGAGAACAGTCTATGACTAGGGTGGCTGGAGTCTTTTGCAATTTTTATGGCCTTTCTCTGACACCGCCTGGTATAGAGGTCCTGGATGGCAGGAAGCTTGGCCCAAGTGATGTATTGGGTCGTACGCACTACCCTCTGTAGCGCCTTGCGGTAGGAGGCCGAGCAGTTGCCATACCAGGCGGTAATGCAACCAGTCAGGATGCGCTCAATGGTGCAGCTGTATAACTTTTTGAGGATCTGAGGACCCATGCCAAATCTTTTCAGTCTCCTGAGGGGGAATAGGCATTGTTGTGCCCTCTTCACGACTGTCTTGGTGTGTTTGGACCATTATAGTTTGTTGGTGATGTGGACACCAAGGAACTTGAAGCGCTCAACCTGCTCCACTACCGCCCCATCGATGAGAATGTGGGTGTGCTCGGCCCTCCTTTTCCTGTAGTCCACATTTATCTCCTTTGTCTTGGAGAGGTTGTTATCCTGGCACCACACTGGCAGGTCTCTGACCTCCTCCCTATCGGCTGTCTCATCGTTGTCGGTGATCAGGCCTACCACTGTTGTGTCGTCGCCAAACTTAATGATGGTGTTGGAGTCGTGCTTGGCCATGCAGTCATGGGTGAACAGGGAGTACAGATATAAGTCTAAAAAGACTATTGGTACAAGAGGTAATGAAAAAATACACTCCACAGCACTCTACAGTATATACTTTCTGGACAGTGACGTCAAACACTAACTTGGACAACATCCTTCATTCATCAAAATGATCTTAGAAACGATTGCATACTTCCTCTATTACCCAAGTATAGCATCATTACTAACTACACTGAACAAAAATATAAATGCAACATGTAAAGTGTTGGTCCCATGTTTCATGAGCTGAAATAAAAGATCCCAGAAACGTTCCATATACACAAAAAGCTTATTTCTCTCAAATGTTGTGCACAAATTTGTTTACATCCCTGTTAGTGAGCATTTATCCTTTGCCAAGATAATCCATCCACCTGACAGGTGTGGCATATCAAGAAGCTGATTAAACAGCATGATCATTACACAGGTGTACCTTGTGATGGGGACAATAAATCAGTCAGATGGGGCGGCAGGTAGCTTAGTGGTTAAGAGCATTGTGCCAGTAACCGAAAGGTCACTGGTTCTAATCCCCGAGCCGACTAGGTGAAAAATCTGCCGATGTGCCCTTGAGCAAGGCACTTAACCATAATTGCTCCTGTAAGTCGCTCTGGATAAGAGCGTCTGCTAAATGACAAAAAAATAAAAAAATAAAAAAATAAAATAAAAATAATAAAAGGCCACTCTAAAATGTGCAGTTTTGTCACACAACACAATGCCACAGATGTCTCAAGTTATGAGGGAGCATGCTATTGGCATGTCAACCAGATCTGTTGCCAGAGTTTTGAATGTTAATTTCTCTACCATAAGATCGTTTTAGAGAATTTGGCGGAACATCCAACCGGCCTCACAATCGCAGACCATGTGTATGGCGTCGTGTGGGCGAGCAGTTTGCTGATGTCAACGTTGTGAACAGAGTGCCCCATGGTGGCGGTGGGGTTATGGTATGGGCAGGCATAAGTTACGGACAACGAACAGAAATGCATTTTATTGATGGTAATTTGAATGCACAAAAATACCGTATAAAAAAAAAAAAAAGGTATTTGTGACCAACAGATGCATATCTGTATTCCCAGTCGTGCAATCCATAGATTAGGGCCTAATGAATTTATTTCTACGGACTGATTTCCTTACATGAACTGTAACTCAGTAAAATCTTTGAAATTGTTGCATGTTGTATTTATGTTTTTGTCCAGTATAGTTAATTAGCTTACATAGCAAAGACTCTGCTGCAACATGCCAAGTCATGTTTATGGACATGTAGCCTAATTTAGCCTGTACCTTACCTCGTGGCCAGTTACTATTCCATCTTGGTCGTGGTCTTGTGCACATGCGCAGACCCTAGTTAAATTGCAGTCACATTTCAGTTGCTAGTCCAGCTACATTGTTGCTTATCAGCGGTCATTCTCTGTTGTGTACATTATTCACCTGTATGCTGAATTGTATCTAGTCCTACAATTGTGGTATTACTTTCTGGTCATTATAGTGTTTATAGCAATCCACAGGTATTATGTGATTACTGTATCCTACCTGGTATAAGCTATTCCTAGCACTCATACAACATTATGCAGTATGTGCACGTACATTATATCTAGCTGACTAAACTCAACTCCATGGTGAAGGAAGTTTGATGAACTACACCAAAGGAGTTGAGCAGAGACCAGGCTTTGTGGAATTCATCTCCCGACTACATCGATTCGCCCAAGGTTAATACTTCTTTTTATTTTTTTATGAAACGCTTTTGTTTGTCCTCTGTAGTTCCGTGCCTTTTTTTGTGCTGAAATCAATAGTTTGTAATGAAATGTTAATCAAATACAACCACCAACTGTTTCATTGTTGAGATTCAATTGGCACATGCACATTTGTTCTGAGATTAACAGCAATGAGCAAACAGTCAGTGATTGTATGTGATTAACATTTATTGAAAAAGGATGGATTTCAGCAAACAAAGAAAGGAACGCAACTACAAAGGACAAACATAGGTACAAGGTAAGTGTTTCATAATTTACATTTTAAGTTGGGCGAATCGATGTAGTCAGAGCTGAATTCCACAAAGCCTGGTCTCTACTCAATTTATTTGGTAGAGTTCATCAAAAACTTCCTTCACCATGGAGTTGAGTTTAGTCAGCTACATTATATCTTGCCTATATTGCTATTCCAGAGATGCCCTGTATTTATTGTCATTTATTTATATTTCTCCATAGAACCACTTTTATACACTTTCACTACTCTGTGAGAAGTCAGTACTCAACCTGGTGTGGTAAACCCAATATCTGCAATAAACCTGTTCTGAAGACATCTGACTTGTTCTTGCCGGACAGACCTGTGGCAGCTGAACCCTGTCCACTGATACCTATAGTTCTCTACTAGCCTTTAGTATTTTTCTGTAATAATATTGTCTGTTTAGAGTGAAAAGGCTTTTTTTTTTTATGTTGTCAGTTCACTTTAGGAGGAACCTATTGAGTAACAAAAAGCTTAAGTCCCACAGGGTATTTGGGGTTGGATAGCTATCATTATAAGTCCAGCAAACCATGCAATTACTCTTGTTTCACAAGATATTTAGGCCATGAATACTCCAAATTCAGAGCAATCATCGGAATCCCCTAGCAAAGACTTGTGAAGTGGGACCTCCTGAGTGGCAGTGTTTGAGGCGTCACTACAGACCCGGGTTCGATCCCGGGCTGTGTCGCAGCCGGCCGCGACCGGGAGACCCATGAAGCGGCGCACAATTGGCCCAGTGTCGTCCGGGTTAGGGGAGGGTTTGGCCCAGCGTCGTCCGGGTTAGGGGAGGGTTTGGCCCAGTGTCGTCCGGGTTAGGGGAGGGTTTGGCCCAGCGTCGTCCGGGTTAGGGAAGGGTTTGGCCGGCTGGGATGTCCTTGTCCCATCGCGCTTTAGCGACTCCTGTGGCGGGCCGGGAGCATGCACGCTGACACGGTCGCCAGTTGTAAGGTGTTTCCTCAGACACATTGCTGCGGTTGGCTTCCGGGTTAAGCGAGCAGTGTGTCAAGAAGCAGTGCAGCTTGGCAGGGTCGTGTTTCGGAGGACGCATGGCTCTCGACCTTCGCCTCTCCCGAGTCCATACAGGAGTTGCAGCGATGGGACAAGATTGTAACTACCAATTATATACCACGAAATTGGGGAGAAAAAGGGACTCGTGAAGACGTAAAAAGACTCGTGAAGTCTTTGTGGGGCCTCCACAGTCCAGGCCTCTTCCCCCGAGTCAACATGGAAGTCTGCTCTGCTGCTCGAGGTGCAAATCTTTCCCTTTAATTTACGAGAGCAAGAAGTGATCCCTTTCCATCTTTCCCGTTCACCCCTTGCGCTCTGCCCCCTCGCAGCAGCCCGGGACTTGCAGGATAATGAATGATGATTCCCTTGGGTGCTACACGGGGAACACACTTCGCCCTCTGTTGTCACTAACTACTATATTTGAGTTTGATGGCCATTCTAACTACATTCCTCCCCTAGCTATCACCTGGGCCAGAGAGAGCTACAAATCACAGGCCTTGTGTGGTAACGGGGGGTTGTTGTGAATGACAGACGCCTCTTCGTTATGGGAGGAAGCTCCTCTATTTCGCTTTTCCTCTTTTACCAATCAACGCTTGTTCAAGACGAATCAGAGGAGCATCGCTTTCAAAGGCCCAGATCAGTCAAAGATGTGTCAAAAGAAACCGTATTTCTCATCGATCAACACACTAATCACAAATAGTTTAGAAAATATGTGTTATTCTTCTCCGCCCTCTTCCTATCCATCATAGTCATCTCCGTCACAACGATAAAATAATGCAGATTCCAGCTGTGAACTGAGTGATGTGGATCTGAGTTTCCTACATATTGCCTCCCAAAGAGCACAGGCTAACTGTCATAAAGATTATAATTATGGTCACAAGAGGGAAACTCAACAACACCACTATATCATCGCTGAAGCTTAATTTTGAAATTTCTGTTAGGTTTCTGTCAGTTTATTTTTGCTCAATGATTAGCCATGTCCTCTGACATAATTTGGCTTAATAACTTAGACAAATGTGTAAATCTCCAGATATCAGCTAGAAACATTTGGATGTATTATTCGAAAGGTGAAACGAAATTACAACACTGACACAATCCTTGACGCAACCGCCAAATTGAATCCCATTCCTAAATATTATAAATTCTTGAATGAAGCCAGACGATTCATAAATGTCGTACTGAACTGCCTTTGTCAGAAACCTGTGAACTGATATTTTGGAGAAAAAAAGAAACCTAACTGCAACATATAATCATAAGTCAATTGACATTTCAAAGATCAGTTTTTGTTTCTTCCACATCAACAATTTGACTGACAAGGCGCCATTGAAATAAAACACCCTGTGCACGCAGGCATAACCTGTATAAATAACTTGGAGTGGTAGAAAGAATGTTGCCACATCATTGAGGGTGGGTATAAAACGGACAGTGTTTTTAGCCTGTCTTTCTTATTTTTGGCTCTCAGAACCAACGCTTATGCCAAGAAAGAGAAAACCAGACTAGAAGAACATGCTATAATTTATGTCTTGAAAATGGAAGCGATGTCTGTCGAAAATAATAACTCAAAAGGTAACTCAAATGTCTCTTTTAGCTCTCTGCTGGGTGAATTCTGGAGGTGACAATTGGCTTTTTCCCTTGATTAAGATGCTGCATGCTAAGTTAATGGGTAGTGGTTTCTGCTGTTGTTAGTGAATGGAGGAGGAATGTGTTTGCTTTTGGGACTGAGTACAAAGATGTGTATTGCCTGTGTGGACATAGGAAGTCCAGGGGGACCAGATTCAAGGCCTGCTGCAAGAAACCAAATGATGAAATCAGTTACCAGCAAACAGGGGACGTCCTGAGGACATTCAGCGACGTTCCCATTAGGTCCCTTAAGGGTTTCAGCGCAATGTTATCCCACTGATGTACTGAGAACGTCTAAGAACATTGCATGATGGTCCCATGGGGAATGTTCTCTGGTGGACCTTTGTCTAGTTCCCTGTAAGTTACCAGGACGTCACTGAAGACCATGTCAGGAACATTTTAGGACGTTCAAGACTTTCCTTTTACTAGTCCTTAGGACGTCATGTGATGGTCCCAAGGGAATATTCTCTGGGGAACCTTTTTATAGTTCCCGGTTTGTCCTTGGGACGTTTTTAGGATGTTCTTGGGACGTTGTGTCATGGTCCCTTGGAGGTTTTGTCTAGTTCCCGGTTTGTCCTTGGGACGTTTTTAGGATGTTCTTGGGACGTTGTGTCATGGTCCCTTGGAGGTTTTGTCTAGTTCCCGGTTTGTCCCTGGGATGTTTTTATGACATTCTTGGGACATTGTGTCATGGTCCCGTGAAGGTCCCCTGAATGTTCTTGGGATGTTGTGTCATGGTCCCCTGGAGGTTTGTCTAGTTCCCTGTTTGTCCCTGGGACGTCCCCGAATACGTTTTTAGCACGCTCTTAGGACGTTGTGTCAAGGTCCCCTGGAAGTTTTGTCTAGTTCCCCGTTTGTCCCGGGGACGTGCCCAAGGACGTTTTTAGGACATTCTTGGCACGTTGTGTCATGGTCACCTGGAGGTTTTGTCTAGTTCCCGGTTTGTCCCGAGGACGTTTTATGACATTCTTGGGACGTTGTGTTATGGTCCCCTGGAGGTTTTTGTCACATGATGATCCCAGGTGTCCCAAACCATTATAAGTAAAGTAATTAAGTGGTATGGGGGTTTTAAGGTAAGTGATAAGCTGTTCAGCTAAAACAGTGTAAAGATCTTTAATCAATTACAATATGATTACATTTGACATGAACACAGTACTGTCTTTTCAATATGACCCCAACTGGGATTTGAACTCACAACCTCTGGATTTGGGGTATGCTGATCTTTCTGTTGTGGCACAAAGTCTGTAGAATTTCAGAAGTCCCCTACACATTCATTACCTATAATCCATCACTGCACTTAGCATTGTAGTTAGCAGTTATTCCGACTATTCTCTCATTGATTTAATTTACTTATTTCAGCAATTTGAGTTTGAGATTTCAGTATAGTTGTCTAATGTTGGTGGGGCATATTATTTAGTTTTAATGTTACTCCTGAATCACTATGATAAATATAATGGTTTTTCTTCAGTGTATTTTTAACAGAGCTGAGATTTACTTTGAAGCGCAAAATGTAGGAATAGCCCTAAGAGCTCCCGAGTGGCACAGCAGTCTAAGGCACTGCATCTCAGTGCTTGAGGCGTCACTACAGACTCCCTGGTTCGATTCCAGGCTGTATTACAACCGACCGTGATTGGGAGTCCCATAGGGCGGCGCACAATTGGCCCAGCGTCGTCCGGGTTTGGCTGGTGTAGGCCGTCATTGTAAATAAGAATTTGATCTTAAATGACTTGCCTAGTTAAATAAAGGAAAAATAAAATTAAAATAAACAGGTGAAGATGGAGCTGGAGAAGATGGCTGCCGTTTTTACGGCCCCCTAACCTATTGTGCTATTATGTGTGTTTTTGTGAAATGTATTATGTACATAATGTTTCTGCCACTGTCTCTTATGACCAAAAAGAGCTTCTGGATATCAGGACATCGATTACTCACCTCGTATTGGACGAAGATTTTTTCTTCAACGAGTCGGATGCGAAGGATATTTTACAGACATCCGACAAGGCCCAAATCCCCGTCATTCGCATGAGAAAGAGACTGAGATATCGTGGACGTAGGTCGGGGTGCCTTGTAAGGATCTGCCGGCGAGCGAGTAATCTACCGCTTCCATCAGTCCTATTAGCCAGTGTACAATCATTGGAAAACAAAATGGACGACCTAAGATCAAGAATATCCTACCAACGGGACATTAAAAACTGTAATATCTTATGCTTCACCGAGTTGTGGCTGAAGGATGACATGGAGAACATACAGCTGGCGGGATATACGCTACATTGGCAGGATAGAACGGCTGACTCCGGTAAGACAAGGGGTGGCGGTCTGTGTATATTTGTAAACAACAGCTGGTGCACGAAATCTAATACTAAGGAAGTCTTGAGGTTATGCTCGCCTGAGGTAGAGTATCTCATGATAAACTGTAGACCACACTATTTACCAAGAGAGTTTTCTTCTATGTTTTTCGTAGATGTCTATTTACCACCACAAACCGATGCTGGCACTAAGATTGCACTCAATGAGCTGTATAAGGCCAAAAGCAAACAGGAAAACGCTCATCCATAGGCAGCGCTCCTAGTGGCCGGGGACTTTAATGCAGGGAAACTTAAATCCGTTCTACCTAATTTCTCCCAGCATGTTAAATGTGCCACCAGAGGAAAAAGAAAACTCTCCCTCGCCCTCCATTTGGCAAATCTGACCAGAATTCTATCCTCCTGATTCCTGCATATAAGCAAAAACTAAAGCAGGAAGGACCAGTGACTCGGTTAATAAGGAAGTGGTCAGATGACACAGATGCTAAGCTACAGGACTGTTTTGCTAGCACAGACTGGAATATGTACCGGGATTTTTCCGATGGCATTGAGGAGTACACCACATCACTCACTGGCTTCATCAATAAGTGCATCGATGATGTCGTCCCCACAGTGACTGTATGTACATACCTCAACTAGAAGCCATTGATTACAGGCAACATCCACTCTGAGCTAAAGGGTAGAGCTGACGCTTTCAAGGAACGGTACTCTAACCCAGACGCTTTTAAGAAATCCCGCTATGCCCTACGACGAACCATCAAACAGGCAGAGAGTCAATACAGGACTAAGATTTAATCGTACTACACCGGCTCCGACGCTCGTCGGATGTGGCAGGGCTTGCAAACTATTACAGACTACAAATGGAAGCACAGCCGCAAGCTGCCCAGTGACACGAGCATACACGACAAGCTACATCACTTCTATGCTTGCTTCGAGGCAAGCAACACTGTAGCATGCATGAGAGCATCAGCTGTTCCGGATGACTATGTGATCACGCTCTCCGTTGCCGATGTGAGTAAGACTTTTAAGCAGGTCAACATTCACAAGGCCGCAGGGCCAGACGGATTACCAGGACGTGTACTCCGAGCATGCGCTGACCAACTGGCAAGTGTCTTCACTGACATTTTCAACATGTCTCTGACTTAGTCTGTAATACCAACATGTTTCAAGCAGACCACCATAGTCCCTGTGCCCAAGAACACTAAGATAACCTGTCTCAATGACTACTGACCCGTAGCACTCACGTCTGTAGCCATGAGGTGCTTTGAAAGGCTGGTCATGGCTCACATCAACACCCTTATCCCAGAAACCCTAGACCCACGCTTTTGCAACAGCTAATGGGGATCCTAAAAAAATACCAAATACCAACATTTGCATACCACCCCAACAGATCCAGATGACGCAATCTCTATTGCACTCCATACTGCCCTTTCCCACCTGGACAAGAGGAACACCTACGTGAGAATGCTATTCATTGACTACAGCTCAGCGTTCAACACCATAGTGCCCTCAAAGCTCATCACTAAGCTAAGGACCCTGGGACTAAACACCTCCCTCTGCGACTGGATCCTGGACTTCCTGACGGGCCGCCCCCAGGTGGTAAGTGTAGGTAACAACACATCTGCCACGCTGATCCTCAACACGGGGGCCTCTCAGGGGTGCGTGCTCAGTCCCCTCCTGTACTCCCTGTTCACCCATGACTGCTTGGCCAGGCACGACTCCAACACCATCATTAAGTTTGGTGTCCACATCACCAACAAACTATCATGGTCCAAACACATCAAGACAGTCGTGAAGAGGGCACGACAAAGCCTATTCCCCCCCAGGAGACTGAAAATATTTGGCATGGGTCCTCAGATCCTCAAAAAGTTATACAGCTGCACCATCGAGAGCATCCTGACTGGTTGTATCACTGCCTGGTATGGCAACTGCTCTGCCTCCGACCGCAAGGCACTACAGAGGGTAGTGCGTACGGCCCAGTACATCACTTGGGCCAAGCTTCCTGCCATCCAGGACCTCTATACCAGGCGGTGTCAGAGGAAGGCCCTAAAAATTGTCAAAGACTCCAGCCCCCCTAGTCATAGACTATTCTCTCTGCTACTGCACAGCAAGTGGTACCAGAGCGCCAAGTCTAGGTCCAAAAGGCTTCTTAACAGCTTCTAACTCCTGAACAGCTAATCATAGCTACCCGGACTATTTGCATTGTCCCCCTCACCCCACCCCACCCCACCCCCTCTTTTACACTGCTCCTACTCTGTTTATTAATCTATGCATAGTCACTTTAACTCTACCCACATGTACATATTACCTCGACTAACCAGTGCCCCCGCACATTGACTCTGTACCGGTACCCCCTGTATATAGCCTTTGATTTTAATTCAATCATTGATACAGACATGGTGGAAGATCGGAATCACGTAAACCAAGAGGTTGTGAGTTCAAATCCCATGTGAGGACATGTTAAATAATAATTACTGTATAAATAGACATACACAATGTAATCATGTACGTCAAAGAGTGTCAAATATGTAAGTTGAAAACACTATGTTAAAATCACCGTTTGTGTGTTTTTTTGGGGGGAGAACATTTCTTTGTGACCATCAGGTGACGTCCCCGGGACAAACTGGGAACTAGAAAAAAACCTCCAGGGGACCATGGCAACGTCCCAAGAAAGTCCTAAAAACGTCCTCTGGGACGTCCCAGGGACCAACCGGGAACTAGACAAAACCTCCAGGGGACCATGACACAACGTCCTGACGACTTTAGTTGACCATTTCTTGATGACCTAACGACTCATTATTGTTTGCAGGATTAGTGGCTGGGATAGGCAAGGCATTTCAGGTCAGAAAAATTGACATTTTTAATATATTCTGACAATTACAGACTAAGTGATTAAACTTCAGGCTTTTGTCTGCTACTAACATTAGCCTAACTGTCCCAGATAGATATGATGGAGCTCCCTTTTCTTGGTTTTTCCTGGTATTTTGTTGGAGATTGCTGAGTACATGGTGAACATGCCTCCTCCAAACCGTCCATGACCTGTCTTGGCCAAGCAGCAGAGGGTGTGCGTCCCAATGGCACCATATTCCCTACATAGTGCACTACTTTTGCCAGAGCCCATAGTGCAAAAGTAGTGCACTATATAGGGTGCCATTTGGGACGCAACTGGGGAGGACTCCATCCAAGCACAACATGTGCACAAGCAGGACCAGAATTCCATCCTCTGCAATTTCATTCTCATAAAAAATAGGACAAAGAGGAATCTAGAGCACTTTAGTCTTCTTTTGTGTATTTATCAATAGTGTGTTTGGCAAGCTAAGAAAACAATCTAGACTTTAATTCATCAAAAGCCGCTCAGAAAACATTTGAGGGCAAACGGCTTTGCAAACACACCAGTCTTCTGCTAACTTCAAATTCAAAACGTCTATGGGTCAAATGGTCCTGTCCAAATGTCCTCTCTCTATTGAAAGTGTAAAAGAACAATACCCATTTTATTTGCCACAAGAACGTGAGGAATGTTGAGTGTATTGAAGTGCACGGCCATGTACGTATGTTTTGGAAGTGATGTCTCTTTGTCTTAATAGCAGACCAGTGAGGTAATAATGATACAGAAACACCAAGTCAGCAAGTTTACCCACTAAATTCACTTTCTCTAGAGACTACCGTCAAACCCACCACAGCTGCATCTGGTCTTCTTTGGAGTTGTCCGCTGCTCAGAGGTCAGGCTGAGGGGTCAGATCTTTGGCCCCATCGGGGCATTCAATGTGAGAACAGTGACATACAACAGCCTGTATCTGAAATGGCAACCTATGCCCTATATAGTGCACTAGTTTTGATCAGACCAAATAGGGCTCTGGTCAAAAGTAGTCAGTAAACTATATAGGGCCAGGGGTTGGAACCGGTTCAGGGAACAGAACCAAAACCCCCCAAAATAATGACATTTTTCAAGGAACAGAATCAGAACAGGGAACGAAGGTATTCTATACTGTTCCGGAAAATTACTGTTATTTTAAAAGCATGGGAACTGGTTAATAACGTTATTTTACGCTCCGGGCATTTTTTTCCCAGTCCCACAAAAAAACGCAACACATCGCCTACGCAAAGTCCTCCCTCTGTCAATCAGAAACTTCTTCCAGTGTCTGCCTGCCAGCTGAAAATCTCTGCCCCTCCCACACTGAAGCATAGCTGTACAGTCGCGGTCAAAGGTTTTGAGAATGACACAAGTATTGGTCTTCACAAAGTTTGCTGCTTCAGTGTTTTTATATATTTTTGTCAGATGTTACTATGGTATACTGAAGTATAATTACAAGCATTCCATAAGTGTCAAATGCTTTTATTGACAATTACAATAAGTTTATGCAAAGAGTCAATATTTGCAGTGTTGACCCTTCTTTTTCAAGACCCCTGGCATGCTGTCAATTAACTTCTGGGCCACATCCTGACTGATGGCAGCCCATTCTTGCATTATCAATGCTTGGAGTTTGTCAGAATGTGTGGGTTTTTGTTTTTCCTCCAAAAGTCTTCGCCTCACTGTGCGTGCAGATGCACTCACACCTGCCTACTGCCATTCCTGAGCAAGCTCTGCACTGGTGGTGCCCCGATCCCGCAGCTGAATCAACTTTAGGAGACAGTCCTGTCGCTTGCAGGACTTTCTTGGGCGCCCTGAAGCCTTCTTCACAACAATTGAACCTCTCTCCTTGAAGTTCTTGATGATCCGATAAATGGTTGATTTAGGTGCAATCTTACTTGCAGCACTATCCTTGCCTGTGAAGCCCTTTTTGTGCAAAGCAATGATGACGGCACATATTTCCTTGCAGGTAACCATGGTTAACAGAGGAAGAACAATGATTTCAAGCACCACCCTCCTTTTAAAGCTTCCAGTCTGTTATTCTAACTCAATCAGCATGACAGAGTGATCTCCAGCCTTGTCCTCGTCAACACTCTCACCTGTGTTAACGAGAGAATCACTGACATGATGGCAGCTGGTCCTTTTGTGGCAGGGCTGAAATGCAGTGGAAATGTTTTTGGGGATTAAGTTCATTTTCATGGCAAAGAGGGACTTTGCAATTAATTGTAATTCATCTGATCACTCTTCATAACATTCTGGAGTATATGCAAATTGTCATCATAAAAACTGAGGCAGCAGACTTTGTGAAAATTAATATGTGTCATTCTCAAAACTTTTGACCACGACTGTAGTCTACTAATGTTACAAGTTTGATTCAGAATATAGAGAGATTTTTAATTAGAGAATAAATCATTCACTTTTTCAATGCTAGTTATGGATATTATAGTTATCACATTTCACGTGTTATTAATTCTCGTGCCGCTGTGCACACACAAGCTTGTTAGCTAGCTTGCTAGCTGGCTCTGGTCCAACGTTAGCAACTCTGAAGTTCAAGACATTCAAAGTTCCTCCATAGAAGCCGCTCCTTCGTAGGTATAATTCTGTGGGCCTAATTCTGATAATGCATGTCATAACAAGATTCCCATCACTTCAAGCCAAGCCTCCTCCTACACCCTCTCTCCCCACCTGCAAAATTTCAGTTGCATATCGCATCCTACACTTGTCTTTCCATCACGTACGTAAACAACTCACGGAGCTATAGCTTGCCCGCGCCATAGCAAGCTGCTTTACCTGCACTGCATGATTAGTGAAGCAATTTAATGTAGAGCTAAATGTAAAACAAATATGATTTCTGAGGTTTAAAAAGGAACCATATAAACTACTTTTTTGGGTGTTCGAACCGGTTCAGAACTTTATTTTGCTGGTCGGAACAGTGGATATATAATGGTTCGTTTCAGAACGAAACTATTGGAGAATAATTTAGGTTCCAACCTCTGTAGGGCGCAGCCAGAAATGTGTAGCAGTTGCTGTTTCACTGCTTTAAACCCAAAGTCACCATCCATCCAGAATGATGAGAATGAGATATAACCACCTCCTCCAGTATCTAACCCACCACAACACACAACAGTGCATTCCTCTCCCTCAGCTGAGTCTCAGGATTCAGTGTTTAAGCAGACATCCAGCCCCCTGCAGAGTCCACTGGCCTGTGACTTCTCTTCTACGCATTCCATCCTACTGAATGAAGCCTCACATCCAACACATCCATGTAATGAGAGGAACGTTCAAAGAGGCTGCTGCCCTGCCAGAGACACACATAAAGGTCTCCTGGTTAACCCTGGCTACAGCATCCGGCTGGATAACCACATCTACACTGACCTACCTGTTGTGACCTACCTGAACTGAAGCTTTTGTGTTTCCTTGTGACCTGCCAAGTAGGCCTAAACAGAAATGTTTCTAGCTGGGATCCAGTCTCAGTTGGTGGGTTCTGAGTCTAGTACCCACCATGTGGGAAGCTCTGAGTAAGAGGCAGTATCGGGAAAAAAGACAAAACAGTGTGTAGGAGATGAGAGCATCTCAACATCTCATTAACTTTAAAGTGCCTTGCGGTGACCCCCCTGTTCATTTGGCATTTATGCCACCACAAGACCCCATGGACCATTGGTTTTGTTGCAAAACAACTTACACACAATCTGGATCTTCTCAGTCATACTTAACTCTGAGCCAATGTGGTTTTCATGATTGTCAAAAAATAGGTTTCATCATCGCCGGGTGTACCGACAAACACTTGGGAGACTGGCCGTATGTGAGGCTGCAGGCCTGTGTGGTAACGGAGCAAAAAAACAACCACTTAGTTGCCTTGTCACTTTGGGCAAAGCTGGAGACCAACCTACGGCAAGGGCTTTGGTTTTCATACAACGGGGTAGGCAACTCAGCAATTTGTTGCTCAAGCAATTTCGGCTATTTTTTGCACAAAATAGCAGAGCCTTGGGTAGAAGAAACTAGACATTGATGTCTGCCTTAATTGTCAGAGACAAGAGGACTGTCTGGCAACATACGTAGCCATTAGAGGAGAATGTGGCCCAGAGAAGACCTACTGCACCTCATGGAGATTGTGATCTAACACAGAGAGGATCAACAGAGAGAAAATTACTTTGGGTAACACTTCACATATAAAGAGTATAAAGGGTGAGTAAAGGGATATAAGTACTTTAACAGTCTATAAAGTACGTATAAAACCCTTTTATAAACCATTTACAAACCCTTTATAAAATGGTACCTACAAGGTATTTAAAACAGTAATTGATGTAGTGACATACCCTCGCCTTCTTCCTCGTTCTTTGGAGGATTGGCAATGTCTTCTCTCCTCTTTTTGATGGCCTGTAGATCCTTCTTCAATTGGCGAGCCGCTTGACGAAGCTCATCCCTGTAAAGGGAGCAGAGGAGTTAACAGTCAGGTAAACCACAGATCAACAGATCAATCAGGTATACCGCAGGTGACAGCATCAAAATGTACAGAAAAACCGAAAGTCATCTGAATTACTACAGATGTCTCTACAGAAAATCAGACTGACTGAAGAGAGCAAATGCTACTGTGATCAGAGAATCCAGGTGCATTTGAGTTTTCAGTGATGTGGTCTAATGTCATAGCTTAAATTATAATTTATTTATCCAGAACTTTCCACAGCGGGCCACTGTTCTGGGTTTTGACAAACAAACACTTATTGTTCCAAGTTACCTACTTCAAGCTTCTCACAATATAATTAGCATGTGGAGTGTGTGTGTGTGAGAGAGAGCACTGAGCTGTCGTAAAATGAACATAAAACACACAATGATCATAGGCAGCGCTTCTATACAGTTTGAGGGTTGAAATATGTACACTAAAAACGAGCTCCAATAAATCGAGTGGCGCCTTATTAGAAAGAGTGTTCATACGGCCTTCCAGGCAGGCCAGGGTTCTGGCACCACTAGAAGGGATGTTGTGGTTGAGTGGGTACAACACAGCCCCATAAAACCCCTGCAGAGAAAAGTCCATATCTCTCTGAGTAACAAGTTACTGATCCCTACTGCGGCCGTGGACCAAATGAACTCGATGAAGTGCTTGAGACGGGGAAACTGGCCCCAAACTGCCTCCAATTTGTTCCCAGTTAAAAAGGCATGTCCTCGGTTGGTTTTTAAACTGTAGCTGGCTGGCTGGCTATATTCATACCCTTCGCAAATAATAATTTATTTGAGTCGCTTCCTTTATCATAACTTGCTTCCTACATTTATTTCTATAGACTGCAATTACAGTAAAACAAAACCAAGGGGTGTTATCTTCAGATGGAATCAAATATGTTTTAATTTCATGGAGGCTACAAACCTAAAATGACACTTACCAATGCCAAGATACAGTAGCCAAAAATACTCAGACCTCATACAGAGAGGAACAGACTTCAAGACATAAGCAGTGGTAAGTAGTGGATCTATAAACGAAGTATCCTACAATTACTGTGCTGAGCCCAAATGCACATTCATATACACTGCAAATGTTCAAGTGTGATTGTCCAGCCTTTCTGACCCTGAATGAGGAGACCTCGAACAGTGATAAAGTCAGACCATTGAGGCCAAGGAAGGTCCAGACCCAGGTCCAGACATCCTGGGTGTGAGCTGAGGTCTCTGCTGGCTGGCTGCCCAAAGCCCCAGCTAGGAGAGGGAGAGGAAAGGAGAGGGGAGGCTGGAGAGGAAGTCTGCTCCCCGTGCCAACAATCCTCCTCATACTGTTCCCTTTAACATGACTGACTGAGGCGGAGGCTGCCAAGTCCAGACCAGTTATCTGATGTTGGGAGATAATAATATTTATACAACGCCTGACAGCTCTGTTTGGGTCCCTTTGCAGAGCACAGGTAACACGGGAAGGTAACACAGGTAAGCTTCAGCCTGGCTGGGCCCCAGCTCAGAAACACATCCAGGAAGCATCTCTCCAAACAATGGCTGCCTTTGTTTCTCTGAACGACACCTTTTTTTACTCTCTCTCCACCTTCTATTCCTCATTCTGTACTTCCCCAGCTCTCCTTCAAACCTCCATTGCTCCTGAGAAGCTCTCGAGGGGGGAGAAATGGAGGCATCAAAACTTAGCGACATCTGATATGTTGACCTTGTAAGAGCCTCCGTAAAATGCCTCTTCCATGTTGGGCTCCCTGCTGTCTCTAAGTAGGAGCTCAGGTATAGGAGGCCTATAAGGTACAGTATGTGTGACCCAGACATGGTGTTGGTTTGTTCAATGTCATTTCTCCTCTTTAGGGGCTTAGGTATGGGAGTTCTATGATGTACGTATGTGAGCCTCAGACACACAGCCAGCCAGGCATGGTGCTGGTATGTTTTCCCTCTCTTGGGGCTCAGGTATAGGAGGTATTTGAGGTTTGTGAGCCTCAGACACAGCTAGGCATGGGGTTGTTGGTATTTTTCCCCTCCATCCAGCAGAGAGACTGTCAGAGCTGGTTCCAGAGCTGGTCCTCAGAGCGGAGGTGGCAGACAGGAGCAGCCTGGAACTCTGCTGGAGGCCTTTGAAGACTGTCGCCTGCCCAGTGCCCCGTCTCAGTGTGTCTCGCATCCATCTCTCGGTGTCTCAGAGCTTGTCTAAGAGCTCGTTTTGGGGAGCCGGGCTGATTGGACTCCGACATGAGGAGTTAAGTAAGGTAAGGTCAAAGCTGAGGAGTTAGGAAAGGTAAAGTACAGTATGTACACATGTGTAGCTAAGGCACTGGGTAAGGTCAGATCACATTAGTTCAAGATGAAGGAACTCCAGCCATCTTAAATATGGGCATCAGGAGACTAATGAACTGTATAATGTTTGCTGACCATGCTAACCATTTGAATGGCATTGTTTTGTACACCTTGATGGCCGTCATCTTAACTGGGCAAAACAACTCTGTGCCTGCTAGCTGTTGATACGGTAACTACACAAGCTTTTATTTATCAGCACAGAGATCTATGGAGTGTCAAACGCATGAAGACAGACCATAGGCTATATATATTCTACTGGCAGGGAGGGGACACACACTTCTGACTGAGTGATCATTTTCTGCTTGCCTTGACACGCTGCAATTTGCAAAACAAGAGAGACATCTCCAAGGCAACTGCCAAACAATGGTGCCGCGGGCAGACCCCCGTGCCAATAAAGGAGAGGGGCCAGAGAGGATGGGAATGAGTGGAGGGAAGAGAGCCAGCCAGCAACACCTGTTCATTCACTCCTGGGGGCTCAGCACATTCCACACAAAGCCCTCCAACACTGCAACACACTGATACACTGACACTGGAGATTATTTAGTGTCTATCAGCAGCACACAGGTAAACTAACTACTCTGCCCCCATCCGCCTGTCTGTAGGGCTGTCCCCGCCCCAAATAAATTGATTGGTCAAAATGTTAAAATATGTATTTTTTCATATATAGACACATCCTATGTGTTTTAATCAAATCAACTTTATGCAGTGTGTCACGATCGTCTGAAGGATTGGACCAATGCGCAGCGTTGCGAGTGAACATGATGACTTTATTAATCAAAGCAACCACGAAAAACAACAAAAGACGATACGTGAAGTTCTATACTGAAATAAGACAAACAGCAACAAAGAAACAATAACCCACAACACAAAGGAGAAAACACACAGAATATATATGGCTCCCAATCAGAGATAACGAGCCGACAGCTGACACTCGTTACCTCCGATTGGGAGTCATCGACCAATCACCACCTGACACAAACAAAATGAAACTCACCCATCCCCAACACCACCAAATGAAATACACCCAAACACACGAAAATGAACAACCCTGGCTCAATTATAAACGTCCATAGAGCCAGAGTGTCACAGTACCCCCCCCTAAAGGTGCGAACTCCGGGCGCACCAACATCAGGACTAGGGGAGGGTCTGGGTGGGCGTCTGTCCATGGTGGCGGCTCTGGCCCCGGTCGTGATCCCCACCCCACCACAGTCACAACCTGCTTCGGTAGCCTCCTCCCAATGACCACCCTCCACCTAACCCCACCTGGACTAAGGGGCAACCCCGGACTAAGGGGCAGCATCGGCCTAAGGGGCAGCACCGGGATAAGGGGCAGCACCGGGATAAGGGGCAGCACCGGGACAAGGGGCAGCACCGGACTACGGGGCAGTACCGGACTAAAGGGCAGTACAGGACTAAGGGGCAGCACCGGGCTAAGGGGCAGTACCGGACTACGGGGCAGCACCGGGCTAAGGGGCGGCACCGGACTCAGGGGCAGCACCGGACTAAGGGGCAGCACCGGACTAAGGGGCAGCACCGGACTAAGGGGCAGCACCGGACTAAGGGGCAGCACCGGGCTAAGGGGCAGCACCTGACTAGATGGAGGATCCTGGCTGGCTGGCTCTGGCGGATCCTGGCGTGACGGCTCTGGCGGATCCTGGCGGGACGGCTCTGGCGGATCCTGGCGGGACGGCTCTGGCGGATCCAGGCGGGACGGCTCTGGCGGATCCTGGCGGGACGGCTCTGGCGGATCCTGGCTGGACGGCTCTGGCGGATCCTGGCTGGACGGCTCTGGCGGATCCTGGCTGGACGGCTCTGGCGGATCCTGGCTGGACGGCTCTGGCGGATCCTGGCTGGACGGCTCTGGCGGATCCTGGCTGGACGGCTCTGGCGGATCCTGGCTGGACGGCTCTGGCGGATCCTGGCTGGACGGCTCTGGCGGATCCTGGCTGGCTGACGGATCTGGCGGATCCTGGCTGGCTGACGGATCTGGCTGCTCATGGCTGGCTGACGGATCTGGCTGCTCATGGCTGGCTGCTCATGGCTGGCTGACGGATCTGGCTGCTCATGGCTGGCTGACGGATCTGGCTGCTCATGGCTGGCTGACGGGTCTGGCTGCTCATGGCTGGCTGACGGATCTGGCTGCTCATGGCTGGCTGACGGATCTGGCTGCTCATGGCTGGCTGACGGGTCTGGCTGCTCATGGCTGGCTGACGGATCTGGCTGCTCATGGCTGGCTGATGGTGCTGGCTGGGAGGCTGGCGGTGGAGGCGGACCCCAGCCTCGGATTGCAGTCATCACCTCCAGCAGGGCGGCTCCCATCTGCAGGAGCTGCTCTTTCTGGTCCCGAACCTGAGCTTCCAGTCTAGTATGGGTTGCGTCGGCTCCTGCTGATTCCATAGCAGGTGTATGATTCTGTCTGGCGGAAGGCTCTAGCGGCTCCTGTCTGGCGGAAGGCACTGAAGGCTCATGGCAGACGGGCGGCTTTGCAGGCTCAGTACAGACGGGCGGCTTATGCAGCGCTTGACAGACGGGCAGTTCAGACGCCATAGGGCCGACGGGCAGTTCAGGCGCCGTTGGGCAGACGGCCAGTTCAGGCGCCGTTGGGCAGACGGCAGACTCTGGCCGACTGGTGACGCACCCCGTAGGATTCGTGCGTGGAGCAGGAACAGGCCGAGCTGGGCTGGCGACGCGCATCTTATCCCTGGTGCGAGTGGCCGGAACAGGCCGGGCCGGGCTGGCGACGCACATCGTGGACCTGGTGCGTGGAGTAGGAACAGACCGGTCCGTACCGGGAACACCCACCACTGGCCTTAACTGGGGATCAAGAACGGACCGGACCAGACTGGGAACACACTTCAGTCTCTCATGCCGTGCCACAACAACTTCCCTCCCTCTACTCGCCAATGGCTCCCGTAATCCGATAGCCTTCTCTCCAGCTCTACCTGTGGCAGCCTCCTGCTGCCCAGGCGCCCAAGCCATGTGCCCCCCCCCAAAAAATTTTTGGGGAGTAACCACGGGCTTCCAGCCTCGACTCCGCGCTTCCTCTTCATACCACCTCCTCTCGGCTGCAGCTGCCTCCAGCTCTTCACGAGGGCGGTGATATTCCTCCTCATACCACCTCCTCTCGGCTGCAGCTGCCTCCAGCTCTTCACGAGGGCGGTGATATTCCTCCGGTTGTGCCCAAGGACCCTTTCCAGCCCGAATCTCCTCCCATGTCCAAAAATCCTTAGGAGGCGTCCATAAATCCTGCGTAGGTAGGTCCTGTTGCCGCTTGTTACGCCGCTTGGTCCTCTTGTGGTGGGTTATTCTGTCACGATCGTCTGAAGGATTGGACCAATGCGCAGCGTTGCGAGTGAACATGATGACTTTATTAATCAAAGCAACCACGAAAAACAACAAAAGACGATACGTGAAGTTCTATACTGAAATAAGACAAACAGCAACAAAGAAACAATAACCCACAACACAAAGGAGAAAACACACAGAATATATATGGCTCCCAATCAGAGATAACGAGCCGACAGCTGACACTCGTTACCTCCGATTGGGAGTCATCGACCAATCACCACCTGACACAAACAAAATGAAACTCACCCATCCCCAACACCACCAAATGAAATACACCCAAACACACGAAAATGAACAACCCTGGCTCAATTATAAACGTCCATAGAGCCAGAGTGTCACACAGTGAGCTTGTCTGATGCTTTAAGCGCAATGTTTGATGAAATAATTAAGACACAAAATGACTAGAGGTAGTCCGACCGCAATTGATTGGATTGTGCCGGGCCGGGCTCAGACTGTATCACTAGCACCGTTCTCTCTCTCCTCCCTGCTGCAGTGACCACCACAAAGCATCAGTGTTTATCGCGCTGTCTGTGTTGCTGAAGCTGCAACATAATTACAGTCATTTCTGACTGAAAAGTTCTGTTACCGAAATCCCTAATTTGTTTAGGAAAAACATTCCCTATTCCCTCAACCCTGTGCTGTTAGATTACAATATACTTTTTCTGACCGTTTGGAACAATGTAAACAACACACAGTCTTTATTTTTTTTTGTAAAGCCTTTTTACAGCAAATACTAAAAACAGTTGCATTCATTTTTGAATACAATTTCCGAAATGGAACGGTTTATTTAGCCTATTGTTTACGCTAATTATTCAAGGTTCGCTTTGTTATTTTATTTAAAAACTAAAATGCTTGATTGCATTTCAAATCATGAATGACTCGTATGCTGTGTGATGACATGAACGAATGAATGATTGATTGATACAGTAGCCTATATAACTATCGAAATATACGGTAGGCCTAAGTAAGTTACGGTATTAAGACTAAACAGGATGCGCTCTTAGGCCTACAGCTCGATGGTGGTTATACAAGACTGCTATAGTAAGCCTACTAATGATAATGACATTACTTATTATTATAACGATGATCATAATAATAATAATAGTAATAATAACAATAAGGAGATCAAGAAAAAGGAGGGTTATTATTATTATAAATATATATTTTCTGACAATTTGGAACATTGTAAACAACATTAATAAATTAGGCCAGAGAACAAACAAAAATGGGTAAAGCCTTTATTACAGCATATCAAAGATGAAAAACAGCCGAATTTGTGAAATTGTTTATCCGACATGTTGTGTTGTGGTTGCGTGAGGCTTGGTGCTCACGGAATCAGTAGGCTATTAAACAAACACTCAAACAGGCATCAGAAGCAGGATCTGTCTTATTTCTGTAGATATATTGATGATTTATAAAGCCAAGCACATTTAACAGTTAGGCTATTGATCATAGACCTAATTAAGTTGGGGATTCATCTCTCCTCACTTTTCTTAGACAATTAAGGCAAGGGGCTGTTTTCTCATCTCCTAACTCCGCTGCTACCTCCGCTGCATTGTTCTCAACACCAATATGCTGGTTAACTTTGCTATTGTGCACATTGCAACATTGTCTAGGAAAAGGCGCCAATTCAACAGCGCACTGATGTGTTTCAGAACCGCGGACAGCTATCCAACGCGGGAGGAAGCGCATTTGTTATAAAACAATATCATTTTTATTAGTGTTGACCCATTGCTCTTACCTACCATAACCATATACAATTTAATGTGCACATGTCTTATATGATGGACTGGGCCATCCCCATGGCCTCCACAATGATTTAGTTCACTCAAACAGGCGTGAATCAGACAGGTGTCTTAAACACCATGAACATATATATTTTCTTTGCTACTGCTCGACTAAAGAAATGTCGGTCGACCAACAGCCTATCGACCAAACAAACGACCAGACGACTAAATGGGGTCAGCCCTACAGTATTTTAGTCATTTTAGCAGACGCTCTTATCCAGAGCGATTCACAGTTAGTGAGTGCATACATTTTTTTTCATACTGGTTCCCCGTGGGAATCGAACCCACAACCCTGCCGTTGCAAGCGCCATGCTCTACCAACTGAGCTACACGGGACTACAAGTATTGATGAAGTCACTATTCCTGACAAGACTGGGTGACTTGACAGCCACCTGCATTGAGAGAGTCATAAGATAAAGGTGCCGCACCATCATTGGAGGATACTCCAGTTACAAAGAGACACTACTGACCCTGTACCTACCACGGCTTCACGAAAGGAGGACACAGCGCTATGCACTGAATTTGTTGTCAGCCTCCTCAACTCTCCTTTCAGAGACTGTCTACCCCCTGACAGAAACAAGGTGACAGGCAGGAACACCCGTAGCCAAAACCAACTGACAGTACCTAAGTCAAGAACGGAACGGTAAAAGAGGTCACCCATACCATACTTCTGTTCTCTAATTAATGAGTCACTTTGAGTTGTTTAAACACTCATGGATTTCAGTTTGTATTGACTGCTATGTGAGTGTAATAAAACTTGAACTTAATTCTATATTATTGTATGAGAAGTAGAAATAAATTAAAAGCTTCTTAGCCTATACTATAGCCTCATAAACATAACTGCCAAAATAAAGGAAACACTTGAGTAAACACAAAAGTATATTGAAAGCAGGTGCTTCCACACAGTTGCCAATTATTTTGGCTACCATGGCTAGAAGAGATCTCAGTGACTTTGAAAGAGGGGTCTCAAAGGAGCATAGGGGGTTTAAAGGGTGAGGTAAAGGGGGATACCTAGTTAGATGTACAACTGAATGTATTAAACTGAAATGTGTCTTCCACATTTAACCCAACCCCTCTGCTTTAATCGACATCCACGTCATCGGCGCCCAGGGAGCAGTTAAGTGCCTTGCTCATGGGCAGAACAACCGATTTTTACCTTGTCGGCTCGGGAATTCGGTTACTGGCCCAATGCTCCTACCCGCCAGGCTACCTGGTGTGTGTGTGTGTGTTTACACAGGCAGCCCAATTCTGATATTTTTTTCACTAATTGGTCTTTTGACCAATCAGATCAGCTCTGAAAAAGATTTGACGTGAAAATATCTGATGTGATTGGTTAAAAGACCAAATTGTGGAAAAAATATCAGAAATGAGCTGCCTGTGTGTCTCATTCACCAGATCTCAACCTAATTTAACACTTATGGGAGATTCTGGAGCGGCGCCTGAGACAGCGTTTTTCACCACCATCAACAAAGCACAAAATTGTGGAATTTCTTGTGGAATGGTATCGCATCCCTCCAATAGAGTTCCAGACCCTTGTAGAATCTATGCCAAGGTGCATTGAAGCTGTTCTGGCGGCTCGTGGTTGCCCAACGCCCTATTAAGACCTGTGTAGCTCAGTTGGTAGAGCATGGCGTTTGCAACGGCAGCGTTGTGGGTTCGATTCCCACGGGGGGCCAGTATGAAAAAATTTATGCACTCACTAACTGTAAGTCGCTCTGGATAAGAGCGTCTGCTAAATGACTAAAATGTAAATGTGTGTTTCCTTTATTTTGGCAGCAGGGCCGTAGCTACATATGAGGACATCGAGGTCCGAAACTCTGTAATTTCTTCTTTTTTTTGGTAAGTTGAGACCCCCCTCCAAAAAAGGTTAGAATAGTAACTACAGTGAGGGAAAAAAGTATTTGATCCCCTGCTGATTTTGTACGTTTGCCCACTGACAAAGAAACAATCAGTCTATAATTTTAATGGTAGGTTTATTTGAACAGTGAGAGACAGAATAACAACAAAAAAATCCAGAAAAACGCATGTCAAAAATGTTATAAATTGATTTGCATTTTAATTAGGGAAGTAAGTATTTGACCCCCTCTCAATCAGAAAGTTTTCTGGCTCCCAGGTGTCTTTTATACAGGTAACGAGCTGAGATTAGGAGCACACTCTTAAAGGGAGTGCTCCTAATTTCAGCGTGTTACCTGTATAAAAGACACCTGTCAACAGAAGCAATCAATCAGATTCCAAACTCTACACCATGACCAAGACCAAAGAGCTCTCCAAGGATGTCAGAGACAACATTGTAGACCTACACAAGGCTGGAATGGGCTACAAAACCATCGCCAAGCAGCTTGGTGAGAAGGTGACAACAGTTAGTGCGATTATTCGCAAATGGAAGAAACACAAAAGAACTGTCAATCTCCCTCGGCCTGGGGCTCCATGCAAGATCTCACCTTGTGGAGTTGCAATGATCATGAGAACGGTGAGGAATCAGCCCAGAACTACACGGGAGGATCTTGTCAATGACCTCAAGGCAGCTGGGACCATAGTCACCAAGAAAACAATTGGTAACACACTACGCCGTGAAGGACTGAAATCCTGCAGCGCCCGCAAGGGCCCCCTGCTCAAGAAAGCACATATACATGCCCGTCTGAGGTTTGCCAATGGAAATCTGAATGATTCAGAGGAGAACTGGGTGAAAGTGTTGTGGTCAGATGAGACCAAAATGGAGCTCTTTGGCATCAACTCTACTCACCGTGTTTGGAGGAGGAGGAATGCTGCCTATGACCCCAAGATCACCATCCCCACCGTCAAACATGGAGGTGGAAACATTATGCTTTGGGGGTGTTTTTCTGCTAAGGGGACAGGACAACTTCACCGCATCAAAAGGGACGATGGACTGGGCCATGTACCGTCAAATCTTTGGTGAGAACCTCCTTCCCTCAGCCAGGGCATTGAAAATGGGTCGTGGATGGGTATTCCAGCATGACAATGACCCAAAACACATGGCCAAGTCAACAAAGGAGTGGCTCAAGAAGAAGAACATTAAGGTCCTGGAGTGGCCTAGCCAGTCTCCAGACCTTAATCCCATAGAAAATCTGTGGAGGGAGCTGAAGGTTCGAGTTGCCAAACGTCAGGCTCGAAACCTTAATGACTTGGAGAATATCTGCAAAGAGGAGTGGGTTAAAATCCCTCCTGAGATGTGTGCAAACCTGGTGGCCAACTACAAGAAACGTCTGACCTCTGTGATTGCCAACAAGGGTTTTGCCACCAAGTACTAAGTCATGTTTTGCAGAGGGGTCAAATACTTATTTCCCTCATTAAAATGCAAATCAATTTATAACATTTTTGACATGCGTTTTTCTGGATTTTTTTGTTGTTATTCTGTCTCTCACTGTTCAAATAAACCTACCATTAAAATTATAGACTGATCATTTCCTTGTCAGTGGGCAAACGTACAAAATCAGCAGGGGATCAAATACTTTTTTCCCTCACTGTATATGGAATTGTTTTCAGAAGAATCATACCAAGGATAATTTTGCTATTTGATTTTGAATTTTAAAGACCCCTTGAAGTATAAAAACAATTATAAAAAAATTATTTGATGAACATTTATTTTTGGCCTTACTGCTATTAGCCCATACAAATGCATTGAATAACAGATTCACTACACGGAACAACAGATAGTCCCCCCAAAAATCAAAAGGAAGTTTGTATAAAGTATACTTCCATTCATTTTTCAACTGGTACCGGGGGACCTTCAGAGGAGTCCTGTGGGTGTCCTAGAGCAAAACAACTGAGGTGTTTGTGAGAGTCTCACCTTTCCACAGAGGTGTCATATTAGCGTGTAGGCCATACTGTTCGGACGCTACAGACAGTAGTTGGCAGATCGGCTGTACCGACTTCAGACAAGTCCTAAGACGCTTGTGGGGACCGTGGAGCAAAACGGAGAACACCATCGTCTTCGTAAGTCTCATCTATCCATAGAGTCATAATAGTTTGTAGGCCAAACCGTTCGGATGCTACAGACGATTTTCTGAGAAGACCGATTTTCAGGATGTCTCATGGTCTGACAAACACAGCTCTAGCTCTGTTACCTTTCACCGCAGATGCGGAAGTGCGACATAGGCGGATGCGGTGGATTGGTAGAGCATGGCGCTTGCAACGCCAGGGTTGTGGGTTCGTTTCTCACAGGGGGCCAGTATGAAAATGTATGCACTCACTAACTGTAAGTCGCTCTGGATAAGAGCGTCTGCTAAATTACTAAAATGTAAAATGTAATTGAGACGCATCCAATGCAAAAAAAATGATTTTTATGGGGATTTATTTTATTATGCTAATTCGATTTTGCGGGGGCAAAACTAACAGATCCCTCTGTACGTATTAAATTACAGTTTTTAATCACAGTGCTGAGTTAATGTGTAGCGGCTAATTGTATAGCTAATAGGCTATGTGTTTGTAGATGGACTGAGGTGAATGAAGCTACTGCAACGAATGTGATAATGCTACCAATGTGAGGCTCCCATCGGACCTCACTAAAACTCAGAGTAAATACGCAAAATCATATTTCAAGAAGTGGCAAACTGTCACAAACGGCATCCAAAATAGAACTGCTAACAATTGAGAATGAGCCTGAGTGGAGCCATACAGTTAAAAATAGCAAGGTGAGCACTAGTTTCAGCCAGCCCAAGGTGAGGTCTCAGTGGGTATTCCTTCAGCCAGATGAAGAATAACACTTCATTGAATAACACAGTAGTGAATACAGTGGCCTTCTGTTAGCAGGACCATCCCAGCCCAGCCTCTCTCTCTCACACACACAGAGCATGTTAATGAGACCAGGCTTTGACGAGATGCCAGAGTGTGCCCTCTCTGTCGGACT
>NC_139991.1:26572480-26728399 GCF_964263955.1 Coregonus lavaretus
CTCTGATGGGCCGGGTGGTGTTCGGCCTCTCAGGGGCTGCCAGCGATTGTCGCTCATTCAGACAATTCAAATAAGCAAAACCCAGGGTGCTGTGGATTATTTACTTTTCATAAAGAAAGCACACAAAGTGACTGGCTATGGCCCAGTCAGCCGCTCTCTCTATTTAACCCCCCCAGCGCCCACGAGGAACCCTCAGCTCAGACAGACAGAGAGTGCGATTACAACAATATCTAAACCTTTACATTTTAGTAATTTAGCAGACACTCTTATCCAGAGCGACTTACAGTTAGTGCATTCATCTTAAGATAGCTAGGTGAGACAACCATACAGTGGGGGAAAAAAGTATTTAGTCAGCCACCAATTGTGCAAGTTCTCCCACTTAAAAAGATGAGAGAGGCCTGTAATTTTCATCATAGGTACACGTCTATGACAGACAAATTCAGATTTTTTTTCTCCAGAAAATCACATTGTAGGATTTTTAATGAATGTATTTGCAAATTATGGTGCAAAATAAGTACACTGCTCAAAAAAATAAAGGGAACACTTAAACAACACAATGTAACTCCAAGTCAATCACACTTCTGTGAAATCAAACTGTCCACTTAGGAAGCAACACTGATTGACAATACATTTCACATGCTGTTGTGCAAATGGAATAGACAACAGGTGGAAATTATAGGCAATTAGCAAGACACCCCCAATAAAGGACTGGTTTTGCAGGTGGTGACCACAGACCACTTCTCAGTTCCTATGCTTCCTGGCTGATGTTTTGGTCACTTTTGAATGCTGGCAGTGCTTTCACTCTAGTGGTAGCATGAGACGGAGTCTACAACCAACACAAGTGGCTCAGGTAGTGCAGCTCATCCAGGATGGCACATCAATGCGAGCTGTGGCAAGAAGGTTTGCTGTGTCTGTCAGCGTAGTGTCCAGAGCATGGAGGCGCTACCAGGAGACAGGCCAGTACATCAGGAGACGTGTAGGAGGCCGTAGGAGGGCAACAACCCAGCAGCAGGACTGCTACCTCCGCCTTTGTGCAAGGAGGAGCAGGAGGAGCACTGCCAGAGCCCTGCAAAATGACCTCCAGCAGGCCACAAATGTGCATGTGTCTGCTCAAACGGTCAGAAACAGACTCCATGAGGGTGGTATGAGGACCCGACGTCCACAGGTGGGAGTTGTGCTTACAGCCCAACACCGTGAAGGACGTTTGGCATTTGCCAGAGAACACCAAGATTGGCAAATTCGCCACTGGCGCCCTGTGCTCTTCACAGATGAAAGCAAGTTCACACTGAGCACGTGACAGACGTGACAGAGTCTGGAGACAGCGTGGAGAACATTCTGCTGACTGCAACATCCTCCAGCATGACCGATTTGGCGGTGGGTCAGTCATGGTGTGGGGTGGCATTTCTTTGGGGGCCGCACAGCCCTCCATGTGCTCGCCAGAGGTAGCCTGACTGCCATTAGGTACCGAGATGAGATCCTCAGACCCCTTGTGAGACCATATGCTGGTGTGGTTGGCCCTGGGTTCCTCCTAATGCAAGACAATGCTAGACCTCATGTGGCTGGAGTGTGTCAGCAGTTCCTGCAAGAGGAAGGCATTGATGCTATGGACTGGCCCGCCCGTTCCCCAGACCTGAATCCAATTGAGCACGTCTGGGACATCATGTCTCGCTCCATCCACCAACGCCACGTTGCACCACAGACTGTCCAGGAGTTGGCGGATGCTTTAGTCCAGGTCTGGGAGGAGATCCCTCAGGAGACCATCCGCCACCTCATCAGGAGCATGCCCAGGCGTTGTAGGGAGGTCATACAGGCACGTGTAGGCCACACACACTACTGAGCCTCATTTTGACTTGTTTTAAGGACATTACATCAAAGTTGGATCAGCCTGTAGTGTGGTTTTCCACTTTAATTTTGAGGGTGACTCCAAATCCAGACCTCCATGGGTTGATAAATTTGATTTTCATTTATAATTTTTGTGTGATTTCGTTGTCAGCACATTCAACTATGTAAAGAAAAAAGTATTTAATAAGATTATTTCATTCATTCAGATCTAGGATGTGTTATTTTAGTGTTCCCTTAATTTTTTTGAGCAGTGTATTTGGTCACCTACAAACAAGCAAGATTTCTGGCTCTCACAGACCTGTAACTTCTTCTTTAAGAGGCTCCTCTGTCCTCCACTCGTTACCTGTATTAATGGCACCTGTTTGAACTTGTTATCAGTATAAAAGACACCTGTCCACAACCTCAAACAGTCACACTCCAAACTCCACTATGGCCAAGGCCAAAGAGCTGTCAAAGGACACCAGAAACAAAATTGTAGACCTGCACCAGGCTGGGAAGATTGAATCTGCAATAGGTAAGCAGCTTGGTTTGAAGAAATCAACTGTGGGAGCAATTATTAGGAAATGGAAGACATACAAGACCACTGATAATCTCCCTTGATCTGGGGCTCCACGCAAGATCTCACCCCGTGGGGTCAAAATGATCACAAGAACGGTGAGCAAAAATCCCAGAACCACACGGGGGGACCTAGTGAATGACCTGCAGAGAGCTGGGACCAAAGT
The DNA here is from genome assembly GCF_964263955.1 of Coregonus lavaretus. Taxonomy (NCBI): domain Eukaryota; kingdom Metazoa; phylum Chordata; class Actinopteri; order Salmoniformes; family Salmonidae; genus Coregonus; species Coregonus lavaretus. The sequence goes on from NC_139991.1 coordinate 26,575,045, forward strand.
AACAAAGCCTACCATCAGTAACACACTACGCCGCCAGGGACTCAAATCCTGCAGTGCCAGACATGTCCCCCTGCTTAAGCCAGTACATGTCCAGGCCCGTCTGAAGTTTTCTAGAGTGCATTTGGATGATCCAGAAGAGGATTGGGAGAATGTCATATGGTCAGATGAAACCAAAATATAACTTTTTGGTAAAAACTCAACTCGTCGTGTTTGGAGGACAAAGAATGCTGAGTTGCATCCAAAGAACACCATACCTACTGTGAAGTATGGGGAAAGAAACATCATGCTTTGGGGCTGTTTTTCTGCAAAGGGACCAGGATGACTGATCCGTGTAAAGGAAAGAATGAATGGGGCCATGTATCGTGAGATTTTGAGTGAAAACCTCCTTCCATCAGCAAGGGCATTGAAGATGAAACGTGGCTGGGTCTTTCAGCATGACAATGATCCCAAACACACCGCCCGGGCAACGAAGGAGTGGCTTCGTAAGAAGCATTTCAAGGTCCTGGAGTGGCCTAGCCAGTCTCCAGATCTCAACCCCATAGAAAATCTTTGGAGGGAGTTGAAAGTCCATGTTGCCCAGCGACAGCCCCAAAACATCACTGCTCTAGAGGAGATCTGCATGGAGGAATGGGCCAAAATACCAGCAACAGCGTGTGAAAACCTTGTGAAGACTTACAGAAAACGTTTGACCTGTGTCATTGCCAACAAAGGGTATATAACAAAGTATTGAGAAACTTTTGTTATTGACCAAATACTTATTTTCCACCATAATTTGCAAATAAATTCATAAAAAATCCTACAATGTGATTTTCTGGAGAAAAAAATTCTAATTTTGTCTGTCATAGTTGACGTGTACCTATGATGAAAATGACAGGCCTCTCTCATCTTTTTAAGTGGGAGAACTTGCACAATTGGTGGCTGACTAAATACTTTTTTCCCCCCACTGTATATCACAGTCGTAGTAAGTAAATAAGACAGATGTCTTATTTAAAAAATATACTCTTTGAAGAGATAGGGCTTTAGACGCTTCCTGAACATAGGCAGGGACTCTGCTGTCCTAGTGTCAGGGGAAAGCTCGTTCCACCATTGGGGTGCCAGGACAGAGAAAGGTTTTGACTGGCTTGAGTGGGAGCTGACCCCCTGTAGGGGTGGGATGGCCAAGAGGCAAGAGGTGGCAGAACGGAGTGCTCGGGTTGGGGTGTAGGGTTTGAGCATAGCCTGAAGGTAGGGAGGGGTAGTTCCCCTTGCTGCTCCGTAGGCAAGCACCATATAGTGGATTTGAGCTTCGACTGGAAGCCAGTGGAGTTGGAGGGGGGGCGCTTCATGGCTTGGTTCACAGCCAAGCAGGACGGTGAGACAGAGAGGAGGAATCTGACCACATTACCAGCAGCAGCACAGACAGGAATCTGCATGACTGTGCAGAGAAGGAGAGAAGCAATGTGTGTCCCTCTCCTACCAAGTAGGCTAAATTCCCCACAGGTTCTTCATTCCATTCAGCCCATCAAACACAGAGTCCTAAACACACATATATGTTTCCTGAGAGAGAGAGAGAGAGAGAGAGAGAGAGAGAGAGAGAGAGAGAAGAAGACAGGAAGAGAGAGACAGAGAGAAAGACGAAGACAGAGAGTCAGAGAGACCTGGCAGTTCCAAAACCCACAGGGACCTGCTGCCAGGAACTGGATTATCTACAGCGGTTCTCCACTAGAGAACAGAGTCCAGTGCTTCCTGATCCCCATTACCTTTCTCTGAGAGACCCCTGGGTTACCACCAATCACAACAGACAGGTGCAGCCAATTAGCCACACCGTGTCACTGCTGTGCATGTTTGTGTGAGCGCGTGTGTGTCTAGTGTCCCAGTTAAGCGCGAGTTCCATTGTCTGCTGAAGGAAAGTCTACTGGAACAACAACGGTCTGGCCAACCCTCATCCAGGAGAGCTACTGGGTCGTCTTGGTGACCACCTTACAGTCAGTCAGTCACCTAGTCAGTCAGTTAGTCAGGAAAAGGCCACATCTCTCAATCAGCTCGTTCCTAATGTTTGGTAGACACAGTGTAAATAGAGAGAGAGAAAGGCAGAGTGTGCACGCCTGAGAGAGAAAGAGAAGAGAAAGAAAGAGAGAGTGCAAGAGAGCCAGGGTCTTGTTGGCAGAGCCAGTCAACTAAGGCTGTGTCCCAGAGCCATATGGAAGCGTTTTGCTTCCCCAGTCATGCCCCGTCGGGTTTAACAAAAGTGGCGGCTATTCGGCTACCACATGCACTGCTTTTAGGACTCACTTCAATACATACAGTACCAGTCAGAAGTTTGGAATCAACTACTCATTCAAGGGTTTTTCTTTATTTTTACTATTTTCTACATTGTAGAATTATAATGAAGACATCAAAACTATGAAATAATACATTTGGAATCATGTAGTAACCAAAAAAGTGTTAAACAAATCAAAATATATTTTATATTTGGGATTCTTCAAAGTAGTCACCCTTTGCCTTGATGACAGCTTTGCACACTCTTGGCATTCTCTCAACCAGCTTCACCTGGAATGGTTTTCCAACAGTCTTGAAGGAGTTCCCACATATGATGAGCACTCGCTGGCTGCTTTTCCTTCCCTCTGCCGTCCGACTCATCCCAAACCATCTCAATTGGGTTGAGGTCGGGTGATTGTGGAGGCCAGGTCATCTAATGCAGCACTCCATCACTCTCCTTCTTGGTCAAATAGCCCTTACACAGCCTGGAGGTGTGTTGGGTCATTGTCCTGTTGAAAAACAAATGATAGTCCCACTAAGCGCAAACCAGATGGGATGGCGTATCGCTGCAGAATGCTGTGGTAGCCATGCTGGTTAAGTGTGCCTTGAATTCTAAATAAATCACTGACAGTGTCACCAGCAAAGAACACCCACACCATAACACCTCCTTCTCCATGCTTCACGGTGGGAACCACACATGCGGAGATCATCTGTTCACCTACTCTGCATCTCACAAAGACACAGCGGTTGGAACCAAAAATCTCAAATTTGGACTCATCAGACCAAAGGACAGATTTCCACCGGTCTAATGTCCATTGCTCATGTTTCTTGGCCCAAGCAAGTCTCTTCTTGTTATTGGTGTCCTTTAGTAGTGGTATCTTTGCAGCAATTCGACCATGAATGCCTGATTCACACAGTCTCCTCTGAACAGTTGATGTTGAGATGTGTCTGCTACTTGAACTCTGTGAAGCATTTATTTGGGCTGCAATTTGAGGTGCGGTTAACTCTAATGAACTTATCCTCTGCAGCAGAGGTAACTCTGGGTTTTCCATTCCTGTGGCGGTCCTCATGAGAGCCAGTTTCATCATAGCGCTTGATGATTTTTGCGACTGCACTTGAAGAAACTTCCAAAGTTCTTGACATTTTCCGGATTGACTAACCTTCATGCCTTAAACTAATAATGGACTGTCGTTTCTCTTTGCTTATTTGAGCTGTTCTTGCCATAATATGGACTTGGTCTTTTACCAAATAGGGCTATCTTCTGTATACCCCCTCTACCTTGTCACAACACAACTGATAGGCTCAAACACATTAAGGAAAGAAATTCCACAAATTAACTTTTAACAGGGCACACCTGTTAATTGAAATGCATTCCAGGTGACTACCTCATGAAGCTGGTTGAAAGAATGCCAAGAGTGTGCAAAGCTGTCATCAAGGCAAAGGGTGGCTATTTGAAGAATCTCAAATATAAAATATATTTTGATTTGTTTAACACTTTTTTGGTTACTACATGATTCCAAATGTATTATTTCATAGTTTTGATGTCTTCACTATTATTCTACAATGTAGAAAATAGTAAAAATTAAGAAAAACCCTTGAATGAGTAGGTGTGTCCAAACTTTTGACTGGTATTTTTTTTTTTTTATGAACTCCTGCAAAGAGGCCCCAGGCACTTCATATAGAGACCGGATTTAATCAATAGGAATGGTTACGAGGTGTTGAGCTCAGATCTCTCTCTGGTGAATGCTGTGGAGGTGAGAGGGATTGATATATAGTGGGGGAAAAAAGTATTTAGTCAGCCACCAATTGTGCAAGTTCTCCCACTTAAAAAGATGAGAGAGGCCTGTAATTTTCATCATAGGTACACGTCAACTATGACAGACAAAATGAGAAACAAAATCCAGAAAATCACATTGTAGGATTTTTTATGAATTTATTTGCAAATTATGGTGGAAAATAAGTATTTGGTCAATAACAAAAGTTTCTCAATACTTTGTTATATACCCTTTGTTGGCAATGACACAGGTCAAACATTTTCTGTAAGTCTTCACAAGGTTTTCACACACTGTTGCTGGTATTTTGGCCCATTCCTCCATGCAGATCTCCTCTAGAGCAGTGATGTTTTGGGGCTGTCGCTGGGCAACACGGACTTTCAACTCCCTCCAAAGATTTTCTATGGGGTTGAGATCGGGAGACTGGCTAGGCCACTCCAGGACCTTGAAATGCTTCTTACGAAGCCACTCCTTCGTTGCCCGGGCGGTGTGTTTGGGATCATTGTCATGCTGAAAGACCCAGCCACGTTTCATCTTCAATGCCCTTGCTGATGGAAGGAGGTTTCACTCAAAATCTCACGATACATAGCCCCATTCATTCTTTCCTTTACACGGATCAGTCGTCCTGGTCCCTTTGCAGAAAAACTGCCCCAAAGGATGATGTTTCCACCCCCATGCTTCACAGTAGATATGGTGTTCTTTGGATGCAACTCAGCATTCTTTGTCCTCCAAACACGACGAGTTGAGTCTTTACCAAAAAGTTATATTTTGGTTTCATCTGACCATATGACATTCTCCCAATCCTCTTCTGGATCATCCAAATGCACTCTAGCAAACTTCAGACGGGCCTGGACATGTACTGGCTTAAGCAGGGGGACACGTCTGGCACTGCAGGATTTGAGTCCCTGGCGGCGTAGTGTGTTACTGATGGTAGGCTTTGTTACTTTGGTCCCAGCTCTCTGCAGGTCATTCACTAGGTCCCCCCGTGTGGTTCTGGGATTTTTGCTCACCGTTCTTGTGATCATTTTGACCCCACGGGGTGAGATCTTGCGTGGAGCCCCAGATCGAGGGAGATTATCAGTGGTCTTGTATGTCTTCCATTTCCTAATAATTGCTCCCACAGTTGATTTCTTCAAACCAAGCTGCTTACCTACTGCAGATTCAGTCTTCCCAGCCTGGTGCAGGTCTACAATTTTGTTTCTGGTGTCCTTTGACAGCTCTTTGGCCTTGGCCATAGTGGAGTTTGGAGTGTGACTGTTTGAGTTTGTGGACAGGTGTCTTTTATACTGATAACAAGTTCAAACAGGTGCCATTAATACAGGTAACGAGTGGAGGACAGAGGAGCCTCTTAAAGAAGAAGTTACAGGTCTGTGAGAGCCAGAAATCTTGCTTGTTTGTAGGTGACCAAATACTTATTTTCCACCATAATTTGCAAATAAATTCATTAAAAATCCTACAATGTGATTTTCTGGATTTCTTTTCTCAATTTGTCTGTCATAGTTGACGTGTACCTATGATGAAAATTACAGGCCTCTCTCATCGTTTTAAGTGGGAGAACTTGCACAATTGGTGGCTGACGAAATACTTTTTTTCCCCACTGTATAGCTGTATCATGGGGTCGATATACAATAATGGATAATGATGTGGTAAGCATATACCTGTGTTGTAAAAACTGTCTGCACCCCACCAACAGTCTGAGTATTTCTAGAGAGATTTCCAGGTTTATTACTCTCTCCTTTAATGGACAGGACCAAATTACAGTTCCCTCTTCAATTCCAATCCTGTCATAGTAAATATACATTATGATTTGAGATCTCTCGTGAAAACACGCACACCTCAGACTAATTACGTCACTTGATGCTGAGGAAAATGGAATGTTGTCTGGTCGCTTGGCAACTACGGGAAACAATTGACTGGCAATATGGTAAAGACGTTTTGTGTAGATGTGAAAAATATCTGCGAGATTCCTAATTTTCAAGGTCGTCTCAGACTTGACTTTTAACGTCTCCACCTGAGACCTGATGCAAAGCACCCATGACCATCCTTCAGTTTTATCCCCTGCAGTTGAGAATAAAGGAATTACTCGGTGGGCCAAACAATAAAAATACACTCTTGTGGTCTGAAACAATATCTCAGAGAGAATGGGGGAAAGAAAGAGAGAGAGACAGACAGGAGAGGAGAGGTTCTACAACAATGCCCCCTTTGTCCCGGCTCAACACTGTACTGTACCTACCAGCCTTCTGTTTGATTCTGTGCCAACACAAACCACGGTGCTGGGGTACAGGCCTACAACCAAACAATCTACGCTTGTGTTTAATATACTACAGTCTGTCTGCATCGGTCTACCTGTCAGTCACATGCACCAGCACACACACACATGCATGGACACACACACAGCTGACCGGCTGGGCCGGGGCCGAGTCCTTATCCCATTGGGGTTAATGAGAGGTAAAATAACACACTGCTAGATAACAGTTTATGATAAGGCTGGTGCTGTGTGGTAATCAGCAGTGGCATTGAGAAAAACATGTCACATGCTTTTAAAAACACTGGGTTACAGGATTCCCCCAGTAACTGATTTTGGACAACAGACTTGAGGTTACAAAAACTGAACAGACTTGAGGTTACAAAAACTGTCACACCCGTTTTCTCTACCCGGCTCTGACTCTCTTTCAGTCCTGTTGTTGGTGTTGTTTTTCTCTCTCTCTCTCTCTCTCTCTCTCTCTCTCTCTCTCTCTCTCTCTCTCTCTCTCTCTCTCTCTCTCTCTCTCTCTCTCTCTCTCTCTCTCTCTCTCTCTCTCTCTCCAACCAACCCTCCCTCCCTCCCTCCCTCCCTCCCTCCCTCCCTCCCTCCCTCTCTCTCTCTCTCCCTCCAACCCTCCCTCCCTCCCTCCCTCTCTCTCTCTCTCCCTCCAACCCTCCCTCCCTCTCTCCCTCCCTCCCTCCAACCCTCTCTCCCTCTCTCCCTCCAGAGGGATGTTTGCCTCTACTACAGCAGAGTAAGTCATGTGGTGTGGGTGCCAGCATTTCTCTTTCACCTAGCAGGACCTGGCTGCAGTGGACAGGCCGAGTTCATTGATGTGGGGCCAGTGGCCCGAGGTGCGTGTGAGTGTGTGTTAGCAGCAGCAGCGAGGGGGTTCTGCTTGGCTGAGAGGGTGTCACTAGTCCTCATCAACACCCTAGCATGGTGATTCCTCATGAGACTACAACAAAAGAGACCATGATTTGGGGGATTTTCACAAAATGTAATCCATAGAATGGTCCTTTGGAGGAAGGATTGTTGACATATTTGGCATTTGTATCTTAAAGCATAATTGAGAAATAATTGATTGAAGTTGGAACATTTGTGACATGTTGGCCTTACCCAGGCCTCCTTTAAAGATTCAATAATGTTTCATCTGTAGGTGCTACAAAGCACATTTTCTAACATACATTTATGAATATTGAAAAATATAAACATGAATATCGAAGAAAACAAAAAAAGATTAGCTGCTACTTTTAGAGTTATGATCCAATATGTAAGCATTACCAACAGCATGAATGTGAAAATTGATTCAAAATGATCACCCTGCTTGTGATACAGGATGTGCCATGATACATGTAAAAGTAGGGCTGTGATTGTTTACATTGTCTACTATGCCAATTTCTCTGTATAGAAATGGGCCATATCTTTAAAACTAGCAGAGATCCCCCACTGGAACTTTGATATGCCCGTACAGTATTTTATGTTCAACAATATATAGAACATTTTTCTAAATCTCTAATGGTATAAGTCTAAATCTCTAATGGTATATGTTAAATATTCATGTTTATATTCTTAAATATTCATTAATCAATGTAAGAAAATTGTTATTGAAATAAAAAGACTGTGCATATTACAGAGCAAGTGGTAAAGCATCATATGACACCAATGTTTGCTTTGTTGCACCTACAGATGAATCATTATGGAATATTAACCTCTACGGGATCGGTGTCCCGTATATGGGACGGTTGAGCTAACGTGCGCTAATGTGATTAGCATGACTGTTGTAAGTAACAGCAAACTTTCCAGGACATAGACATGTCTTATATGGGCAGAAAGCTTACATTCTTGTTAATCTAACTGCACTGTCCAATTTACAGTAGCTATTACAGTGAAAAAAATACCATGCTATTGTTTGAGGAGAGTGCACAACAACAAAACGTATCACAGTAACTGGTTTGATACATTTACCTCTGAAGGTAAATCATGACCTTACATTCAGTAATCTTGCTCTGATTTGTCATCCTAAGGGTCCCAGAGATAAAATGTAGCATAGTTTTGTTTGAAAAAAAATGTATATTCAAATGTAGGAACTGGGTTCTACAGTTTGAACCCCCGCTGTCTCTGGCTCCACACCGACCCCGCCCAGGTGAAAGTTAGTGTATAAGCTAATGATCCATCATGTATGACATTCCTGGGAGTGTATAAACTTACATTTTTTATTACCATATAATTTTGGTATGTTCTCTATAGTTATGTACTTGAAAATTTATCAATTCGGCACATTTGGGCAGACTTGATACAAAATAGTCCAGTATTGCAATCCTTCACTGGAACAATCTGAAACTTTGCACACACACTGCTTCCATCTAGTGGCCAAAATCAAAATTGTGCCTAAACTGCAATATTATATTGTGGCTTTTCTCTTGCATTTCAAAGATGATGATAAAAATTTAAAAAATGCATGTTTTTTTGTTTGTATTATCTTTTACCAGCTCTAATATGTTATATTCTCCTACATTAATTTCACATTTCCACAAACTTCAAAGTGTTTCCTTTCAAATGGTATCAAGAATATGCATATCCTTGCTTCAGGTCCTGAGCTACAGGCAGTAAGATTTGGGTATGTCATTTTAGGCGAAAATTGAAAAAAAGGGTCCGATCCTTAAGAGGTTAAATGCACTATGCAGAAATCACTACGCCATTTCCTGGTTGCAAAACAGTTTGCTTAATTTCAGTTTGTGACAAAACAAGCAAATACACTGTAGATAATCATTGTACCATCTAAACCGCTGTGAAATATATTTTCCATAACCAAAAATATTGTATTTTCAGCTGGTGTACAAAACCGTAATAGACGCAAAAACTAAACTTAAGAACGGGAAGCATAGAAATAGCACACATAGAACCGATTCACTGCTTCTTAGACTTGCATTCAATGAGAATGGCAGATCTAGAACACACACACAAAAAAAAGGCTATATTTTCGTAAGAAATCACCCAGCATAAGTAGCTTCCTCTCTGATTCATTCATTCAAGGTCACCAAAAGTTATTAATTGCCATTAAAATGTTGATGGTGTTCTTTTACAACAGATGGTAACTGACCATGTAACCGTAACCTAACTGTGACTGACCATGTAACTGTAACTGACCTTGTAACTGTAACTGACCATGTAACTGTAACCTAACTGTGACTGACCATGTAACTGTAACCTAACTGTGACTGACCATGTAACTGTAACTGACCTTGTAACTGTAACTGACCATGTAACTGTAACCTAACTGTGACTGACCATGTAACTGTAACCTAACTGTGACTGACCATGTAACTGTAACTAGGGAATGGCCGGCAGGGGATGTAGCTCAGTTGGTAGAGCATGGCGTTTGCAACGCCAGGGTTGTGGGTTCGATAAAATAATGTATGTGCTAACTGTAAGTCGCTCTGGATAAGAGCGTCTGCTAAATGACTAAAATGTAAAATGTAAATGTTGTATTTTACCACAGTCAGTGTTCAATCAGAGATGGTGTTTGTCATTGTAATTATCTTCGTCACTTGTTAAGACTAGACCTAGCTAAAGTAGTGAGCGAGGAGTAAGGAGTCATTGTTGAGTTATCAGTGTTGGTATGTAGCCTACAATATATAGCCTGTCCATAGGATTAATGATGGCCATTACTTCAAAGCCGCTGAATCACACTGCTCTATCTGTATGAAGAGGTCATTTGGTATGTTCAATCATACTGCATCATCATGGTTATCACAAGATTCCTTTGAAAACCTATTTTTGTTAGAATAGATTGAACAAAAAGATCTGCCTCTTTTATCACTGACTTCCTTGTGAACTGAGCCAACCTGTCAACTAGCTGGACATTGAGTTTAGGCTTTTAAAGCAGTAGTATCTCCAGTGCATAGACAGACTGAGTTCCCTTGTCTCCGCAGTGCAACATCGCCTCCCCCTGGCCAGTCTAAAGAATTACAACTACTGTACCACTGATTTGACATCACTTTCTCTTGTACACTACTGCCACCTGTTGGACACCAAGTCAGGTTTCTAATCAGAGATGTTGTGGTAAAGACAAAAGCGGCAGAAACTCTGAACACGGACGAACAAGTAACGTACACGTTAACAACGCTATTAGATTCAACAACATTCCCCAAATAAAAAGGTGCGTAAATGGCATTTAGGCAATGCCGTGTGGAATGGATGATTTTGTGTATGGAGGGATGTAGCTCAGTTGGTAGAGCATGGCGTTTGCAATGCCAGGGTTGTGGGTTTGATTCCCACGGGGGGCCAGTATGAAAAAAAAATTATACTAAAATAAAAATACTAAAATATAAAAAATTATGTATGCACTCACTAACTGTAAGTCGCTCTGGATAAGAGTGTCTGCTAAATGACTAAAATGTAAAATGTAAAAATGTGTAATCTACCTGCGGTTGGCCCTCTTTCCTCTGTCCTCCTCGCTGGGGTCTGTACTCTTCTTCTCGTCCTCCATCTTCTTCAGCTTCTTAGAGATCCTCTCCCTCATTTCCTGCCTCTCATCAGAGTCATACTCCTCTTCATCACCATTCGCATTCCCCTCCGCAGCCTCATCATCCTCACCCTGAATATGAGAGAGAGGAGAGAAGGCATGATGAACACTCAAGAGAAAAGGTGTTTTCCAACGAGTGGAATGGAATGCATTATAAATGTGATGCATGGTGTCTTGATTGAACAGACCACATGAAGGAATAAGAACATACCTCTGCTGCTTCTCCAACTGCACCTTGGCTCTTTTCCTTCAAACACAAGACAAATAATATATTAATTCATTAATGTAATAATTTTCCAAACAAGATAAATTGAGGCAGCAGAGCAGAGTGTCTGTACGGTATCTTAGTGTTTACTTGTTGACTGCGGGGACAGAGGTCAGCAGCAGATCATCCTTCAACAGGTCATCAAATCAAATCAAATTTTATTTGCCACATGCGCCGAATACAACAGGTGTAGACATTACAGTGAAATGCTTACTTACAAGCCCTTAACCAACAATGTATTTTTTAAAGATTTTTTTTGTTTTAAGTGTTAAGTAAAAAAAAAAAAAAAGCAAATAACTAAGGAGCAGCAGTAAAATAAAATAACAGTAGGGAAGCTACAGTGGGGGAAAAAAAGTATTTAGTCAGCCACCAATTGTGCAAGTTCTCCCACTTAAAAAGATGAGAGAGGCCTGTAATTTTCATCATAGGTACACGTCAACTATGACAGACAAATTGAGAAAAAAAAATCCAGAAAATCACATTGCAGGATTTTTAATGAATTTATTTAAAAATTATGGTGGAAAATAAGTATTTGGTCACCTACAAACAAGCAAGAATTCTGGCTCTCACAGACCTGTAACTTCTTCTTTAAGAGGCTCCTCTGTCCTCCACTCGTTACCTGTATTAATGGCACCTGTTTGAACTTGTTATCAGTATAAAAGACACCTGTCCACAACCTCAAACAGTCACACTCCAAACTCCACTATGGCCAAGACCAAAGAGCTGTCAAAGGACACCAGAAACAAAATTGTAGACCTGCACCAGGCTGGGAAGACTGAATCTGCAATAGGTAAGCAGCTTGGTTTGAAGAAATCAACTGTGGGAGCAATTATTAGGAAATGGAAGACATACAAGACCAATGATAATCTCCCTCGATCTGGGGCTCCACGCAAGATCTCACCCCATGGGCTCAAAATTATCACTAGAACGGTGAGCAAAAATCCCAGAACCACACGGGGGGACCTAGTGAATGACCTGCAGAGAGTTGGGACCAAAGTAACAAAGCCTACCATCAGTAACACACTACGCCGCCAGGGACTCAAATCCTGCAGTTCTAGACGTGTCCCCCTGCTTAAGCCAGTACATGTCCAGGCCCGTCTGAAGTTTGCTAGAGTGCATTTGGATGATCCAGAAGAGGATTGGGAGAATGTCGTATGGTCAGATGAAACCAAAATATAACTTTTTGGTAAAAACTCAACTCGTCGTGTTTGGAGGACAAAGAATGCTGAGTTGCATCCAAAGAACACCATACCTAATGTGAAGCATGGGGGTGGAAACATCATGCTTTGGGGCTGTTTTTCTGCAAAGGGACCAGGACGACTGATCCGTGTAAAGGAAAGAATGAATGGGGCCATGTATCGTAAGATTTTGAGTGAAACCTCCTTCCATCAGCAAGGGCATTGAAGATGAAACGTGGCTGGGTCTTTCAGCATGACAATGATCCCAAACACACCGCCCGGGCAACGAAGGAGTGGCTTCGTAAGAAGCATTTCAAGGTCCTGGAGTGGCCTAGCCAGTCTCCAGATCTCAACCACATAGAAAATCTTTGGAGGGAGTTGAAAGTCCGTGTTGCCCTGCGACTGCCCCAAAACATCACTGCTCTAGAGGAGATCTGCATGGAGGAATGGGCCAAAATACCAGCAACAGTGTGTGAAAACCTTGTGAAGACTTACAGAAAATGTTTGACCTGTGTCATTGCCAACAAAGGGTATATAACAAAGTATTGAGAAACTTTTGTTATTGACCAAATACTTATTTTCCACCATAATTTGCAAATAAATTCATAAATAATCCTACAATGTGATTTTCTGGATTTTTTTTCTCATTTTGTCTGTCATAGTTGACGTGTACCTATGATGAAAATTACAGGCCTCTCTCATCTTTTTAAGTGGGAGAACTTGCACAATTGGTGGCTGACTAAATACTTTTTTCCCCCCTACCTGTGCAGAGTCAATGTGCAGGGGCACCGGCTAGTCGAGGTAATATGTACATGTGGGTAGAGTTAAAGTGACTATGCATAAATAATAAACAGAGTAGCAGCAGCGTAAAAGAGGGGGGTGGGGATGGGGGGGCAGTGCAAATAGTCCGGGTAGCCATGATTAGCTGTTCAAGAGTCTTATGGCTTGGGGGTAGAAGCTGTTGAGAAGCCTTTTGGACCTAGACTTGACTTGCCATGCGGTAGTAGAGAGAACAGTCTATAACTAGGGTGGCTGTAGTCTTTGACAATTTTGAGGGCCTTCCTCTGACACCGCCTGGTATAGAGGTCCTGGATGGCAGGAAGCTTGGCCCAAGTGATGTACTGGGCCATACACACTACCCTCTGTAGTGCCTTGCGGTCGGAGGCAGAGCAGTTGCCATACCAGGCGGTGATACAACCAGTCAGGATGCTCTCGATGGTGCAGCTGTAGAACTTTTTGAGGATCTGAGGACCCCTGCCAAATCTTTTCAGTCTCCTGAGGGGGAATAGGCTTTGTCGTGCCCTCTTCACGACTGTCTTGGTGTGTTTGGACCATGATAGTTCGTTGGTGATGTGGACACCAAGGAACTTGAAGCTCTCAACCTGTTCCACTACAGCCCCGTCGATGAGAATGGGGGCCTGCTCAGTCCTCTTTTTTTTCCTGTAGTCATGACTGCTTTTGCTTTTCCCCTTCAGTGTCTGGATGAAAATAAACAATGTGTGTATGTATCTGATTGACACTGATGGCGAGTTTCATTTGAATTGCAGAATAACAATAAGACTGCTCATGTTCTAATTACCTGGCTGACTTGAGTTACCATTTCCTCTTCCTCCTCAGCTTCCTCTCTGAATGACAACAGACTGAAGTTCCTGACAAAATAAACAGGGCAGAGTCCGACTGTTCATAACTACAGTACCACGCTTCCAAGTCAGCAACAGATTGAGAGTGAGGAGCAGAGAAGTTGTGTATAATAGTAAATTAAAGACTTTGTTGCTTTGGACTAATATTTCTTTTTCTCTTCATCCTTTTTGGATTTTTTTCTTTCACGTGGAATGATGTCATCAAAGGGAGAATGTAACACCTGCAGAGAGACATAAAAAAAAAAAAAAGTTACAGAGTCTGACAGAATTGGAACACATGCAAAACAAATGAATGGTCAAAGTGATAAAATATTATTGTGTGATGTAAACTCATAACAAGACATACATACAGTTGAAGTCGGAAGTTTACATACACTTCGGTTGGAGTCATTAAAACTAGTTTTTCAACCACTCCACAAATGTCTTGTTAACAAACTATAGTTTTGGCAAGTCGGTTAGGACATCTACTTTGTGCATGACAAGTAATTTTTCCAACAATTGTTTAGAGACAGATTATTTCACTTATAACTCACTGTATCACAATTCCAGTGGGTCAGAAGTTTACATACACTAAGTTGACTGTGCCTTTAAACAGCTTGGAAAATTCTAGAAAATTATGTCATAGCTTTAGAAGCTTCTGATAGGCTAATTGACATCATTTGAGTCAATTGGAGGTGTACCTGTGGATGTATTTCAAGGCCTATCTTCACACTGAGTGCATGTTTGCTTGACATCATGGGAAAATCAAAAGAAATCAGCCAAGACCTCAGAAGGTACCACGTTAATCTGTACAAACAATAGTACGCAAGTATAAACACCATGGGATCACGCAGCCGTCATACCGCTCAGGAAGGAGACGCGTTCTGTCTCCTAGAGATGAACATACTTTGGTGCGAAAAGTGCAAATCAATCCCAGAACAACAGCAAAGGACCTTGTGAATATGCTGGAGGAAACAGGTACAAAAGTATCTATATCCACAGTAAAACGAGTCCTATATCGAGATAACCTGAAAGGCTGCTCAGCAAGGAAGAAGCCACTGCTCCAAAACCGCCATAAAAAAGCCAGACTACGGTATGCAACTGCACATGGGGACAAAGATCGTACTTTTTGGAGAAATGTCCTCTGGTCTGATGAAACAAAAATAGAACAGTTTGGCCATCATGACCATCGTTATGTTTGGAGGAAAAAGGCGGGTAGCTTGCAAGTCTAAGAACACCATCCCAACCGTGAAGCACGGGGGTGGCAGCATCATGCTGTGGGGGTGCTTTGCTGCAGGAGGGACTGGTGCACTTCACAAAATAGATGGCATCATGAGGAAGGAAAATTATGTGGATATATTGAAGCAACATCTCAAGACATCAGTCAGGAAGTTAAAGCTTGGTCGCAAATGGGTCTTCCAAATGGACAATGACCCCAAGCATACTTCCAAAGTTGTGGCAAAATGGCTTAAGGACAACAAAGTCAAGGTATTGGAGTGGCCATCACAAAGCCTTGACCTCAATCCTATAGAAAATGTGTGGGCAGAACTGAAAAAGTGAGTGCGAGCAAGGAGGCCTACAAACCTGACTCCGTTACACCAGCTCTGTCAGGAGGAATGGGCCAAAATTCCCCCAACTTATTGTGGGAAGCTTGTGGAAGGCTACCCGAAACGTTTGACCCAAGTTAAACAATTTAAAGGCAATGCTACCAAATACTAATTGAGTGTGTGTAAACTTCTGACCCGCTGGGAATGTGATGAAAGAATAAAAGCTGAAATAAATAATTCTCTACTATTATTCTGACATTTCACATTTTAAAATAAAGTTGTGATCCTAACTGACCTCAAACAGGGAATATTTACTAGGATTAAATGTCAGGAATTGTGTGAAAAACTGAGTTTAAATGTATTTGGCTGGTGTATGTAAACTTCCGACTTCAACTGTACCTCAGTGGTTCGTATCTTGTGTGGATTTAAAGGTCTTTCCTCCTGATCACATTCCACTTCTGCTAACCTGAGCATGTTGTCACCTGTCACCTGCATTGGGCAAAGGAAGATGAGCTTACAGGACAAATGCTGCATACTAAAAGCTTTACAAATATTAAGATGCATTGATCTTCTTTTGGCTTTTTACCTTTCCAAAGATGGTGTGTTTGTTGTTGAGCTCATCTGCCCAACCCAGGGTGAAGAAGAACTGGCTGCCGTTGTCATGGGGCCCTGCGTTGGCCATGGCAACCAGACCTCGTCTGTTTACATTTACATTTACATTTTAGTCATTTAGCAGACGCTCTTATCCAGAGCGACTTACAGTTAGTTGAAGCGCAGTCTGGAGTGGAACTCATCCTGAGAACGGGGGACAGAACCAACAGCAAAACAAGAATCAGCTCCACTGTCTCATTGTTAGTGGAAGTCTGAAACGTACTAATGGGTGAGCTGACAAAGGTTCCATGTAGAAAAGTTGAGTTTATGTCTAGCCAATCAATTTTTGGGGTGAACATGATGCGTGATAATAAGGTGATGGAGACAGTGAAAGTTAACCTTGAATGGACGTCCATAGATGGACTCTCCCCCCGTCCCGGATCCTGTGGGATCTCCTCCTTGGACAATGAACTCCGGCACCACTCTATGGAATGGTGTTCCCTCATAGTAGCCTGTGGAAGAGAGCAGTACACATTTACAATAAGCTGGTGTGCAATGTGACATGGTGAGTATCCTCATCTCTTGTGGACAGACTGAACAAAAATCTGACAAAATTCCACAAGATTTTAGTTCTGGGTTAACCAAGATTTTGAGTATACATAATAAGTACATCAGTATTATTGAGTGACCTTGCATTTTAACCTGCTAGTAGATATTATCGGGCACTCAGTCCTTATCTTCCATGCATAACTGGACAAAGTTTCTGGAGGCCTTGGGAGCCTCTTTGGACCACAGCTCAATATCGATGTCAACAGCTGAGGTCTTGATCAGAACCTGAGAAGGTAGAAGCATATCACTTAATACCAAGGCCACATTTCTGCTTGGCAGAACAACGCTAGCTAGCCAGCTAACCTTAGTGATTGCCTCAGTCAAGGCTGGTGGGAGGAGCTATTGGAGGACGGGCTCATTGTAATGGCTGGAATGGAATCAATGGAACACAATCAAACATGTGGTTTCCATATGTTTGATGTGTTCAATACCATTCCATAAATTCCATTCCAGCCATTACAATTAGCCTGTCCTCCTACAGCTCCTCCCACCAGTCTCCTCTGGATTGCCATTATAGCATCTCTTATGAGACTGAGTGAGTGGGTGGACTAATAGTGCATGCATGCAATTATTTCTGTTATTATAGGTTATCCTGCAAGACATTAGCTACAGTGACTGCGAGCTATTACTGTACTTCGTGCAGACTACGATCGTCAGGGGAACAAATTACAGGACCCCTGGCAAGCAAGGAAGCTCGCGTTTACCTTTCCATTTGTTGGAGGCTCTTGAATGTAAATGTTGCTCATTTTGTCGGTGACATTAACGGACAACTAGACACCGAAAATCCGTTATCTTTTCAGCAGTAGAATACAATATTTTTTCCGAAAATGCAGCACTGAGTAGTTCTCAAAGACTGCAAATCAGAGATTAATATCTAAATGTGTTGCCAGCACAGCTCACTGAACCGCAATGTTGTTAAAACATGAGTGCTTTGTTTACCTCGAGTCAATGGGGGGTGAAGGGCATTTTCCAAGTCGATGCTTGGAAGTAGTTTCCCTAATATTTGTTTGAAGGGAGATATGTCAAATATTAACGAACGTACTAAATATTTGTATTAAAATATATCGTAATTAAACATCTGTTAAAACATTGATGGATCATTATTTCCATATACACCCCAAAAATGTGTGGTATAGTCCGTGTGTTACATTGCAATCAATCCCCCTCCCCCCTAAAACATTATACAGAACATTAGCTAGCTAAAGGGAGGCTGACGAATTATCTCGAGAAAACTCTAATTATGAAAGTTATATGAAAAATAAGAGTCAGAAAAATTATTTCTCAAGTAGTCGGTCAAATCAGCTCCAAATGTTAGTTTTTTTGGCAAAGATGGTATAGGGTACTAACAAATTGATGTTACCTACCGGAGCTGTTTTGTAGAGGACCCACAGGGAAGCAGTTCGAAATATATCAACGCAACAAGGGTTTTTGCAATAAAGTGTGATAATGGCTGCACCAGGTATGTTTTATCTAACATAAAACTAATTGGTATTGATATTTTAATGGAAATTGGAGGTAGCTAACGTTAGCTTTAACTATCTTATAGTTGCCCTTTTGGCAGAACTTATGGACTGCTAGCTAGCTAGGTTAGCTAGCCTAGCAACTAGGATCCGATTGGCTAGTATGATTGTGTTAAATTTTTTAAATAGCTAACTAATGTTATTTTGATAATAGTCTGTGTATGGTATTTTAGTCTCCCCATTCGTCTGATAACAGCTGTGTTATGTTATCTCAATGTGAATCATAGACACTGAACAAAAATATAAACGCAACATGTAAAGTGTTGGTTCCATGTTCTATGAGCTGATATTTTCCATACGCACAAAAAGCTTATTTCTGTAAAATGTTGACACACATTTGTTTACATCCCTGCTAGTGAGCATTTATCCTTTGCCAAGATCATCCATCAACCTGACTGGTGTGGCATATCAAGAAGCTGATTAAACAGTATGATTAGTCAGGTGCACCTTTGGGGACAATAAAAGGCCACTCGAAAATGTGCAGTTTTGTCACACAACACAATGCCACAGATGTCTGAAGTTTTGAGGGAGTGCGCAGTTGGCATGCTGACTGCAGGAATGTCCACCAAAGCTGTTGCCAGAGAATTGAATGTTCATTTCTCTACCATAAGCTGCCGTTTTAGAGACATTGGCAGTCTGTCCAACCGGCCTCACAACCGCAGACCCCGTGAATGGCATCGTGTGGGCGAGCGGTTTGCTAATGTCAACATTGTGAACAGCGTGCCCCATGGTGAGGTTATGGTATGGGCAGGCATAAGCCACGGACAACAAACACAATTTGCATTTTATCGATGCCAATTTGAATGCACAGAGATACTGTGACGAGATCCTGAGGCCCATTGTAGTGCCATCACTTCATGTTTAATCAGGATAATGCACGGCCCCATGCCGCAAGGATCTGTACACAATTCCTGGAAGCTGAAAATGTCCCAGTTCTACCATGGCCTGCATACTCACCAGACATGTCACCCATTGAGCATGTTTGGGATGCTCTGGATTGACGTGTACGACAGCGTGTTTCAGTTCCCGCCAATATCCAGCAACGTCTCACAGCCATTGAAGAGGAGTGGGGCAACATTCCACAAGCCACAATCAATGATATGCTTAGGAGATGTGTTGCGCTGCATGAGGCAAATGGTGGTCACACCAGATACTGACTGGTTTTCTGATCCACTCCCCTACCTTTTTTTAAAGGTATCTGTAACCAACAGATGCATTTCTGTATTCCCAGTCATGTGAAATCCATAGATTAGTGCCTAATGAATTTATTTCAGTTGACTGATTTCCTTATATGAACTGTAACTCAGTAAAATAATTGAAATTGTTGCATGATGCGTTTATATTTTTGTTCAGTATAAGAAGGAATCAGATTATTTTTAGGCGTGGAACATACAGGCCTACGTTTTTGCGACACTTCAACAGAAGCAATAAGTTGTCCCATTTCACTATGATTACATTTTTCACTTAATTTGCAGGTCCCAATAAGGACAACATCAGAGCTGGGTGCAAGAAATGTGGTTACCGTAAGTCATCTTTATTGCTTATATTATGTTTCTAGTCTAACTCTACATATTCAAGCCTTGTGAATACAGTTCCAGAATGTTCCTTGTTGTCCCCTGACCCCTGAGTGTGCCATAATCATTTTGTGCTAGATACACTTAAATTCAAAAGTACTTCCCTTCCTCACTCACTTTTGTACCCTTGTCATTTTATTAGCGGGCCACCTGACGTTCGAGTGCCGTAACTTTGTGCGTGTGGACCCCCGGAAAGACATTGTCCTAGATGTAAGCAGTACCAGCAGCGAAGAGAGTACAGAGGACGAACAGGAGGATCTGCCTAATGACAAGCTGGGTCGGGGAGGAAAATACTCAAAAGGTCAAAACTTGTATTACATTTTTTGAATCTCTGATTAGCATGTTGTTAGAATTAACTGAATTCCAACTGGTTATTGGGACAGACATGAGCGCCATTCTGGACATGCGGGACAAATCTAATGAGACCAACTACAATTCACAGGCAACCAAGGCTCTTCATCATATACTCTCTGATTACCACCACATTGAGCTCATAACCCTAAAGCAAAAGAGTACACTTTCTATTCAAACAGACACAAAAGATTATCCCGAATCAATTTAGTACTATTACCTACACCTTTATTTTCTTTATTCAAGAAAATACAAATGTGACACATGAGCATATCTGATCATCATGCTTACTACTGCCAGATACACATTCCAGAATCTACTAAAAGAGCCACAAGATGGCGCTTTAATGTTTCCTTACTACAAAATCCTAATTTCTGTGAACAATTTCAAACTGAATTGAATGAATTCATAATTATTGTAAAAAATTCAGTCGATCCTCACATTTTATGGTACGTCATCAAAGGCGTTATTAAAAACAATACAACTGCATTTGCATTTGAATTTGCCATCCATCGTGTTAGACTCAATCATTCCATCTATGGTAATCGACGCAGTCGTCTACTGGCTAACAAGCTTCGCAGTAATGATCAATTAGTGGATATTGAAACTATTGAAACTACTATCAGAAGCCAAATTAATCAACCAAAGAATCTCCCATTTCTATAAAGAATTGTACACCACTGATTGTAAATCCACACCAAGCCAGATTGATTCCTTTTTAAAGGATATAAGAACTCCTCTTCTCTCAGTTGAGGAAGCCGGCTTGCTGGGAGCCCAAATCTCTCTCCATGAACTTAAAAGGGCATTGGATAACATGAATATAGGCAAATCACCTGGTTGGTATGGTATTCCTCCTGAGCTCTATTCAACATTTTGGAAGGGATATAAATGCAGCACAAATTTCACTTTTATAAAAATAAAATAAAAGGTAAGGACGCCACCCAGTGTTCTCATTATCGGCCCCTATCTTTGCTAAGCACAGATATTAAACTATTTCCAAAAATTCTGCCGTCCCTTCTCGCAACTTACCCAAATTGGTACATCCGGACTATATCGGGTTTGTTAAAAACATTATTATCCTAAGGTAACATCCGTCGTTTATTACATATCTTACATGCTTCATCATAAACCAAAGCTCCTTGGGCAGTTCTATCTCTCGATGCAGAAAAAGATTTTGATAGACTTGAATGGTCATATCTTTGTGACTTGGCTCCAATTTCATTAATATGATTAAAATACTAAATGCCAATCCCTCAGCCATAGTAATAGCAAGCAATACATGCTTTATTATATTCAGTATAACTAGAAGCTGCAGGCAATGTGATCCCATCTCACCTCTGCTGTTTTTGTCTATGGAGCACCTGGCCCAGGCAATTTGACATTCGAAAGAAATTACACCAATATCTCTCAATTCTACAGATCACGTCATCTCATTATAAGCCGACAATATCTTACTTTATCTAGACAGTGTATCTCAATCCCTCCCCAACACTTTGAAGATCATAGACAAATTCAGCTCCATCTCAAGTAAAATAAAATCGAACAAAATCTGCCCTACGGCCTCTCAAGACCCCGATGGAGGACTCCATATCTACTTATGGAATCCCAATCGTTTCCCATTTTAAATATTTGGAAGTAGATATATTTCCTTCCTTAGATAAAACCATTGCCAGAAACTTTAACAGAACGCTCAAATAAATTAAATCCGACCTCAGTAGATGGACTAACATCCCAGTTGCTTTAACCAGCAAAATATCTCAAATAAAATTGTATTTGTCACATGCGCCGAATACAACAAGTGTAGCCCTTACCTTGAAATGCTTACTTACAAGCCCTTACCCAACAATGCAGTTCAAGAAATAGAGTTAAGAAAATATTTACTAAATAAACTAAAGTAAAAAATAAAATAAAATAAAAAGTAACACAAAATAACAATAACGAGGCTATATACGGGGGTACCGGTACCGAGTCAATGTGCGGGGCTACAGGTTAGTCGAGGTAATTTGTACATGTAGGTAGGGTGGGGGGGGGGGGTCAATATAAATAGTCCGGGTGGCCATTTGATTAATTGTTCAGCAGTCTTATGGCTTGGGGGTAGAAGCTGTTAAGGAGCCTTTTGGACCTAGACTTGGCGCTCCGGTTCTGCTTGCCGTGCGGTAGCAGAGAGAACAGTCTATGCCTTGGGTGACTGGAGCCATTGACAATTTTTTGAGCCTTCCTCTGACACACCGCCTAGTATATAGGTCCTGGATGGCAGGAAGCTTGGCCCAGTGATGTACTGGGCCATACACACTACCCTCTGTAGCGCCTTATGGTCGGATGCCGAACAGTTGCCATACCAGGCGGTGATGCAACCGGTCAGGATGCTCTCGATGGTGCAGCTGTATAACTTTTTGAGGATCTGGGGACCCCTGCTAAATCTTTTCAGTCTCCTGAGGGGGAAAAGGTGTTGTCGTGCCCTCTTCACGACTGTCTTGGTGTGTTTGGACCAGGATAGTTTGTTAGTGATGTGGACACCAAGGAACTCGAAACTCTCGACCCGCTCCGCTACAGCCCCATCGATGTGAATGGGGGTGTGTTCGGCCCTCATTTTCCTGTAGTCCACGATCAGCTCCTTTGTCTTGCTCACGTTGAGGGAGAGGTTGTTGTCCTGGCACCACACTGCCAGGTCTCTGACCTCCTCCCTATAGGCTGTCTCATCGTTGTCTGTAATCAGGCCTACCACTGTTGTGTCGTCAGCTAACTTAATGATGGTGTTGGAGTCGTGCTTGGCCATGCATTTGTGGGTGAACAGGTAGTACAGGAGGGGACTAAGCACACACCCCTGAGGGGCTCCCGTGTTGAGGATCAGCCTGGCAGATGTGTTGTTGCCTACCCTTATTGTCTCCCACTTCTGGCTGTTGGGAATAAAATCCATAGTGCTGTTTCGAAATTTATATGGCAAGGTAAGCGATCCCGGATAAAATTATCAAACTTACAAAGAGGGAAAGACGTTGGAGGACTATCAGTACCAAACGTTAAATTGTATTTCAAGGCACTAGCATTTCGTCCCATCCTAAATTGATTTAGACGTGATTCTTCCGCCCCCTGGATGAGTATAGAGATAAATACTGTGTGTCCTATTGCCCTGGAAGAGGTGGTCTTCACTGATACACTATATATACACAAAAGTATGTGGACACCCCTTCAAATTAGTGGATTCGGTATTTCAGCCACACCTGTGGCTGACAGGTGTATAAAATCGAGCACACAGCCATGCAATCTCCTTGGACCGGCATTGGCAGTAGAATGGCCTTACTGAAGAACTCAGTGACTTTCAACGTGGCACTGTCATAGGATGCCACCTTTCCAACAAGTCAGTTCGTCAAATTTCTGCCCTGTTAGAGCTGTCCCGGTCAACTGTAAGTGCTGTTATTGTGAAGTGGAAACTTCTAGGAGCAACAACGGCTCAGCCGCGAAGTGGTAGGTCACACAAGCTCACAGAAAGGGACTGCCGAGTACTGAAGCGCGTAGCGCATAAAAATCGTCTGTCCTCGGTTGCAACACTTACTACCGAATTCCAAACTGCCTCTGGAAGCAACGTCAGCACAAGATCTGTTCGTCTGGAATTCATGAAATGTGTTTCCATGGCTGAGCAGCCGCACACAAGCCTAAGATCACCATGCGCACTGCCAAGCGTCGGCTGGAAAGGTGTAAAGCTCGCCGTCATTGGACTCTGGAGCAGTGGAAACGCGTTCTCTGGAGTAATGAATCGCGCTTCACCATCTGGCAGTCCAACGGACGAATCTGGGTTTGGCGGATGCCAGGACAATGCTACCTGCCCGAATGCATAGTGCCAACTGTAAAGTTTGGTGGAGGAGGAATAATGGTCTGGGGCTGTTTTTCATGGTTCGGGCTAGGCCCCTTAGTTCCAGTGAAGGGAAATCGAGGTCCATACAGAAATGGTTTGTCGAGATCGGTGTGGAAGAACTTGACTGGCCTGCACAGAGCCCTGACCTCAACTCTTGGGATAAATTGGAACACTGACTGCGAGCCAGGCCTAATCGCCCAACATCAGTGCCCGACTAATGCTCTTGTGGCTGAATGGAAGCAAGTCCCCGCAGCAGTGTTCCAACATCTAGTGGAAAGCCTTCCCAGAAGAGTGGAGGCTGTTATAGCAGCAAAGGGAGGACCAACTCCATATTAATGCCCATGATTTTGAAATGAGATATTGGTCATTTGGTCATGTAGTGTATATCCCTTAAACAATGTAAACTATGCTTTAGTCCTATTATTGCTCACACAATCTCTATTTTGCCTCAAAATGTAAAAACAATAACTTTGAATACTCTAATATGTAAGGGATAATCAACGAGGGGCTATACATTCTATGGAAAATAATGAACGACATGGAAGGTGTGTTCCACAAAAGAACTAGCGGAGTGGAACTAATCTTCTACGGAATTACATTATTATCCAGAGAACAAGTTGATTATCCCTTTCATACCATGGCTATAATTTAACACATTTGCCGCTAGGAATGTTTTCATTTGCAGGTAGAAATGTGTTCAACATCCACTGAAGTAGCTATCAAGTAAGTTTACTATATAGCTACAGTAGTTGCCTTGGTAACCAAACAAACAGACTTGCTAGTTAGGTAACCAAACCATCAGTCCTAGCTTACTATTATGAAAATCTAATTCAACAATGGCAATAATGTTTTCAATTAAACTTTTGCTTTTAAAAGCAGCTCAAACATAGAACATGTAAGAATGAACTATAGCCATTGAATTCTACCGTGCTGATATACAGTGCGTTGTAGGGAACCAATGCGCGCTCTAGAATGCCCTTCAAGCCAATCATAAACGAGTATTCAACGCCATGGTATAATTCAAATTATACAACGGGTGGGTCTAATCCTGAATGCTGATTGGTTAAAAGCGCATTCCAGCCGGTGTCTATTCCACAAGTTACCACCGGCTAAATCTATTACGTTAAAATGCCTATTTACTCTGTTCCATCTGACTGCGCAATCCACTGTCTCATCAGCCCAGCCAGGCAAGTTATGAATTTGATCTCCACTATAAAAAGTATCTAGACATTATCGCACATTTCTTTTAGACTAACATTTAGTTTAACAGCAGATATTTGCATAAACCTTGCTGTGTCTCCGACATTTGCAACATTGTTTCAGTATTCAAATTCATTCTCCAGTTGTCCAATAGTAATGAACGTGTAGGGGTCGGGATGAGACAGGCAGGCATCGTTTCTCAGCCAGTCGAAATCATGAATCAGCTGGCTTCATTTTTATGGATATATTCAAAGAAATGTCAATTGAAAAAATATCTAACAGAATGAGCTAGTTTGCAGTCTTTACAGCTTCTGTTTGAAGTGATTGTGGTAGCTGTGTTGTTGGTTAGCTCCTCTGAACAACAGTGTCCTGACGAGAGAGCACATTTTCTATGCCAGGCGAAATCTGTGGTGGATATTTTAAATACTATCAAATGAGGAGAGACAAACTTATCACACAAGTCAGAGTTATACTTAAACAAAATCTTTATTCAAATAACTTATCGATAAGGGAGCTGGTCGCAATACCCACACAACCAAGTGGATAGAGTGAGAGCCCAACGAACAGGAAATGCTGACGTCTTATGTAGTGGACCTAAAAATGCTTAGTCATGGCTGGTTCCACCCCTCCCCGGCAGATCAGGAGCTACCTTGTTTTCTTCTTGTGGCTATGTGTATCGGGTCATAGCGCACAAACAAGTGATAACGTTAGTTCCGTTACTACTCATATCTCCACACAGCTGTGCCCTTGGAAGATAGTAAAAGACAGGATGAACTGAAAAACTGTGGTCACTCTGAGCCTCTTTGCCGTGTGACCAGGTTACTCAGAAGCAATGAGAAATTGAAACAATACAGGTCTATCTGTTCAAGTTTCTCTATCCCATGTCCTTGACTACACGCCCAGACCAGCTGCAGGGAGCTAGAGGGAACCATCCTTATGAAAAGCACAGCATTGGTAGTTAAGAAATGTCTCTACTACTGTTAAGCATATTAATTGTTAACTATTCATATTAAACAAATCAGGTAAATATGTGATCTGTCTCTCACAAATTACGCCTCATTAGCTCATTGTTATGGATTTATCCAAATAAATGTCACTAGAAAACAGTTTATGCAAATGTCCTACTATTGTTATTCTGTCTGCCCTGTTTGATGTGACTGTAAATTAGCCGTAGTTGGCTAGCTAGCAAGCAAGGGATAAGAACGTTGCCAGCCAGTATGGCAATAGAACATTTAGAACAAATGACTGGGTCGCGTCTGTAGATACAGAACAAAAAGACTGAACGACTGGGTCGCGTCTCTGGCAACCGAACCGATAGAACGAACGACCAGCCGGCTTGGGTAGCAACCCTAGATTTGTGTCGGGACTATATCTTGTGGAAGGATGAAATAGTATGAATAAATTAATAAAAAATAATGTTTTTAATGAAAATATGTAAATCATTATTTGAATATGTTGGTAACCCGTTGTATAAAAGTGATGATGCCCTCGAAGCCGGGGTTTGGAGGATATATTGGCACGTTTTGCCGGCCCTCGACTTCGTCTTGGGCCTAACAACACCCGTGCCAATATATCCTCCAAACACCGGCTTCTTGGGCGTTATCGCGTAAGTATAAACTGGGTGGTTTGAGCCCTGGATGCTGATTGGCTGACAGCCGTGGTATATCAGACCGTATATCACGGGATGACAAATCATTTATTTTTACTGCTCGAATTACGTTGGTAACCAGTTTATAATAGCAATAAGGCACCTCTGGGGTTTGTGGTATATGGCCAATATACCATGGCTAAGGGCTGTATCCATGCAATCCGTGTTGCGTCATGCCTAAGAACAGCCCTTAGCCGTGGTATATTGGCCATATACCACACCCCCTCAGGCCTTATTGCTTAAATAATGCCTTGTGATCTGGAGGGCGTTTTTTTGCATCCCCCCAATGGTCCAAATGTGGAATCCACATCCTTGCCCATATCATTGATAGTAATGGTGTGAGAACGTTCCAAGATTTGAAAGACACATACACATTACCAGGCAACTGCTTTTTTTCTATATTTACAATTTAGGTCAGCTATGCTGGCCTATGGAGTACCTTGGAGTCCCAACTACCGAACCATCCAATGATGGGATTTATAAATAAATTATCTGGGCTCCCGAAAGGACTGATCTCTATAATATATAAACAACTTTTGGAAAGCTCATATTCTGAGCTAGCCATTAAAAAAGTATGGTCCACAGATCTAAGTGAATATGAACAAGCCCTTTAACTGGAACAGAATATGGAGAAATACCTTGGCATCCCGTAATCCAAACCATCAATTTATACAATTTAAGTTTGTTCTCAGACTGTATTTAACACCATGGACTCTACAAGTTGTTGAAAGCATTCCACAGGGATGCTGGCCAATGTTGACTCCAATGCTTCCCACAGTTGTGTCAAGTTGGCTGGATGTCCTTTGGGTGGTGGACCATTCTTGAAACAAACGGGAAACTGTTGAGCGTGAAAAACCCAGCAGCATTGCAGTTCTTGACACAAACCGGTGCGCCTGGCACCTACTACCATACCCCGTTCAAAGGCACTTCAATATTTTGTCTTGCCCATTCACCCTCTGAATGGCACACATACACAATCCATGTCTCAATTGTGACAAGGCTTAAAAATCCGTCTTTAACCTGTCTCCTCCCCTTCATCTACACTGATTTTAAGTGGATTTAACAAGTGACATCAATAAGGGATCATAGTTTTCACCTGGTCAGGCTATGCCATGGAAAGAGCAGGTGTTCTTAATGTTTTGTATACTCTGTATATGTACCTATTTTAATCTTTCTTTACTTTACTTTTTCTCTTTACATACTACATTTGTTACTTTTTGGCTCTGTGATGCGAGCTAACCATTCAATTATATCAATTTGTGTATTGGGCATGTAGCCCCCCCCAACAAGAAAATTAAAAAAAATGAATAAAGTGTTGGTCACAAAAAAAAAAGGTAAATACAGTACAACAGACAATAGTTGTTATTTTATAACGCACTGCTCTGGTCACTCTTATTACAGGCTCTGATGTATTACTCTGTTATAACATACAGTTATATGACCGAGTCCCTGTTGTCTATCTATCAAATCAGCATGGCCTTTCATTAACTTTTCGAACCCCTCCAGTTGGGCTTCTGGGCTATGCATAGCACTGAAACTGCCTTGGTAAAGTTAGTGAACGACCTCCTCTGTGCTGCTGATGCTGGGAACATCTCCATCCTCATCCTCCTGGACCTGTCTGCAGCATTTGACGCTGTCTGTCGGCATGTAGAGGCTTCTTGGCTGGGGCAGCTTAACCTGGTCGCAGGCCGCTGCGCTACAGGTCTTTATGAGCCCCCTTGTCAAATAAGACAAATATCGTCAAAAATGTTTTATTTGCCCTACCACTACGAACTCCACAACCATATAAATAAGTATGTTGCACACATACTAATGTCATACATCAATGCAACAATGTGAACGAAATGCAAACCAACTGATATCATGTGCACAATCGGAATGACACACAAACAGCGCAAATGCATATATCACTCTCCTTGAGACAATCCAGTAAGACATGCTACCAACATCAACTGTAATGTGTAGACCTACCTACTGGGAAAATGGAATCACCATAGAGTCGGAAAACACGTCAAAACAGCATGAGCAACCACAAGTCACTCCCACGTCATGACCCAACACAACACAGCCACGGAGGACAGTATAGGCTTACCAGCCAATACAAAGTCATGTCTAACAGCATTTAGTGAAACTGAAAGTGAAAAAAGACACTCTTGCTTCTTCTTCATTTTCGAAGAAATTAATTTGTTCAAAATCAATCAAATGTATTTATAAAGCCCGTTTTACATCAGCAGATGTCACAAAGTGCTATACAGAAACCCAGCCTAAAACCCCAAACAGCAATCAATGCAGATGTAGAAGCATGGTGGCTAGGAAAAACTCCCTAGAAAGGCAGGAACCTAGGAAGAAACCTAGAGAGGAACCAGGCTATGAGGGGTGGCCAGTCCTCTTCTGGCTGTGCCGGGTGGAGATTATAAGAGTACATGGCCATTTAAGGCCAGATTGTTCTTCAATATGATCAAACGTTCATAGATGACCAGCAGGGTCAAATAATAATCACAGTGGTTGTAGAGGGTGCAACAGGTCAGTATCTCAAGAGTAAATGTCAGTTGGCTTTTCATAGCCGAGCATTCAGAGGTCAAGACAGCAGGCGCGGTAGAGAGAGAGTCGAAAACAGCAGGTCTGGGACAAGGTAGCACGTCCGGTGAACAGGTCAGGGTTCCCTAGCCACAGGCAGAACAGTTGAAACTGGAGCAGCAGCACCACCAGGTGGACTGGGGACAGCCAGGAGTCATCAGGCCAGGTAGTCCTGAGGCATGGTCCTAGAGCTCAGGTCCTCAGGGAGGGGAGGGAGAGAGGGATAATTAGAGGGAGCATACTTAAATTCACACAGGACACCAGATAAGACAGGAGAATTACACCAGATATAGCAGACTGACCCTACACACTATTGCAGCATAGATACTGGAGACTGAGACGGGTGGGTCGGGGGACACTGTGGCCCCGTCCGACGATACCCCCCGGACAGGTCCAACCAGGCAGGATATAACCCCACACACTTTGCCAAAGCACAGCCTCCACACCACTAGAGGGATATCAACAGACCACCAACTTACTACCCTGAGACAAGGCTGAGTATAGCCCACAAAGATCTACTCCACCGCACGAGCCCGAGGGGGCGCAAAACCGGATTGATCACGTCTGTGACTCAACCCACTCAAGTGACGCACCCCTCCT
Organism: Coregonus lavaretus; assembly: GCF_964263955.1. Lineage (NCBI taxonomy): Eukaryota > Metazoa > Chordata > Actinopteri > Salmoniformes > Salmonidae > Coregonus > Coregonus lavaretus. Next base: position 26,604,957 of record NC_139991.1, read on the forward strand.
AGGGACAGCATGGAAGAGCACTAGTAAGCCAGTGACTCAGCCCCCGTAATAGGGTCAGAGGCAGAGAATCCCAGTGGAGAGAGGGGAGCCGGCCAGGCAGAGACAGCAAGGGCGGTTTGTCGCTCCAGTGCCTTTCCGTTCACCTTCGCACCCCTGGGCCAGACTATATTCAATCATAGGACCTACTGAAGAGATTAGTCTTCAGTAAAGACTTAAAGGTCGAGACCGAGTCTGCGTCTCTCACATGGATAGGCAGACCATTGCATAAAAATGTAGCTCTATAGGAGAAAGCCCTGCCTCCAGCTGTTTGCTTAGAAATTCTAGGGACAATAAGGATGCCTGCATCTTGTGACCGTAGTTTACCTGTAGGTATGTACGGCAGGACCAAATTGGAGAGATAAGTAGGAGCAAGCCCATGTAATGTTTAGTAGGTTAGCAGTAAAACCTTGAAATCAGCCCTAGCCTTAACAGGAAGCCAATGTAGAGAGGCTAGCGCTGGAGTAATATGATCACATTTGTTTGGTTCTAATCAGGATTCTAGCAGCCGTGTTTAGCACTAACTGAAGTTTATTTAGTGCTCTATCCGGGTAGCTGGAGAGTAGAGCATTGCAGTAGTCTAATCTAGAAGTGACAAAAGCATGGATTATCTTTTCTGGAGGATTAAATTGAAATTGCAACCAACTTTCTATGGCTTGTTTTAGAAATAGTGATATTTGGGAGATTATTTCCTTTTCAAATAACTGAAAGTGAGAGGTTGTAATCAGAATAAAGGAAAAAATGACATTCTTGAACATTGGGTGAGACAATCTTACTAATTTGCTAGAGAACCAGTTTGGATTTAAGTATAACTTTTGTATGACTGAAGCTTTTAGTGATAGGTCTAATTTTACATTTTAGTCATTTAGCAGATGCTCTTATCCAGAGCGACTAACAGTTAGTGAGTGCATACATTTTCATACTAGCCCCCCGTGGGAAACGAACCCACAACCCTGGCGTAGCAAGCGCCATGCTCTACCAACTGAGCTACAGGGGACTAATGCTTTCGTATTTAATTTCTGTCCTCCGAATTCATATTCATTATATAAATAGGCCCGTTTAATTTTGTCTGGCTTGCCGTTCCAAATAAAATGGAATATTCTTTTCTCATATAATAAAAAAAAATTGTTCCCTAGGCGTAGTTAAGACCATAAGCAAATAGGTAAACTGGGATATGATAAAGAGTTAATCAGGGTGATTTTTCCACAAATTGACTGGTATTTACCTTTCCATGGTAGCAAGATCTTATCTATTTTTGCTAACTTTCTATTAACATTTATTGGAGTGAGATAATTTATTTCATTTGGGATATGTATTCCGAGTATATCCACATCACCATCAGACCATTTTATTGGTAAACTACATGGTAATGTAAAAATTGTATTTTTTAGTGATCCAATACGTAATATAGTACATTTATCATAATTTCTTGTAATCCAGAGAGTTTAGAAAATGTATCTAGATCCTCTGAGGTTGTGGATTTAAAAGAAAACATGAATCATCAGCGTACAATGACACCTTTGTTTTTAAGCCCTGGATTTCTAATCCCTTGATATTATTGTTGGATCTGATTTTTTAATAGCTAACATCTCGATGGCCATAATAAATAGATATGCCGATAGTGGACAACCTTGTTTCACTCCTCTTGACAGTTTAAAACTTTCTGTGAAATAGCCATTATTTACTATTTTACACCTTGGGTTACTATACATGATTTTAACCCAATTTATAAGAGATTCTCCAAAATTGAAATGCTCCAGGCATTTATATATAAACCCCAGTCGTACTTTATCAAATGCCTTTTCAAAGTCTGCTATGAATAGCAGGCCTGGTTTCCCTGACTTTTCATAGGGTTCTATTGTTTCCAGTACTTGCCTTATATTATCTCCAATGTATCGTCCATGTAAAAAACCTGTCTGATTAGAATGAATAATGTCCGACAATACCTTTTTAATTTTATGCGCTATACATTTTGCTATAATTTTTGCATCACAACACTGAAATATAAGGGGCCTCCAATTTTTTTAATGGACTGGATCTTTATATTTTCCACTTGTATCCTGTTTCAGTAATAATGAAATCAGACCTTCTTCTTGAGTGTCTGATAATCTCAATTTACATAGGAGTGGTTAAAACATGCTAATAACGGTCCTCTGAGTATATCAAAAAAGGTTTGGTATACCTCGACTGGTATGCCATCCAACCCTTGAGTTTTCCCGGAATTAAATATTATTGATATGTTTGTCAAAAGAGAGATCAGGGTTCAGAGTAACGCCGAGGTCCTTCACAGTTTTATTTGAGACGACTTTACAGCCATCAAGATGAATTGTCAGATCCAACAGCAGGTCTTTGTTTCTTGAGACTTAGAACTAGCATCTATGTTTTGTCCGAGTTTAAAAGTAAAACATTTGCCGCCATCCACTTCCTTATGTCTGAAACACAGGCTTACAGGGTAGGCAATTTTGGGGCTTCACCATGTTTCATCGAAATGTACAGCTGTGTGTCATCCGCATAGCAGTGAAAGTTGACATTGTGTTTCTGAATGACATCTCCAAGAGGTAGAATATATAGTGAAAACAATAGTGGTCCTAAAACAGAACGTTGAGGAACGCCAAAACTTACAATTGATTTGTCAGAGGACAAACCATCCACAGAGACTGATATCTTTCCGACAGATAAGATCTAAACCAGGCAAGAACTTGTCCGTGTAGATCAATTAAGGTTTCTCTCCAAAAGAATGTGGTGATTGATGGTTTCAAAAGCAGCACTAAGGTCTAAGAGCACGAGGACAGATGCAGAGCCTTGGTCTGACGCCATTAAAAAGTAATTTACTACCTTCACGAGTGCTATGATGAGGTCTAAAACCAGACTGAAGCGTTTCGTATACGTTATTTGTCTTCAGGAAGGCAGTGAGCTGCTGCGCAACAGCTTTTTCAATAATTTTTTGGAGGAATGGGAGATTCGATATGGGCCAATCTTTAGTTTTTTACATTTTCCGGGTCAAGGTTTGGCTTTTTCAAGAGAGGCTTTTTTTCTGGCACTTTTAGTGAGTTTAGTACACATCCAGTGGATAGGGAGCCATTTATTATGTTCAACATAGGAGTAGCTCTTTCAGTAGTTTAGTTGGAATAGGGTCCAGTATGCAGCTTGAAGGTTTAGAGGCCATGACTATTTTCATGAATGTGTCAAGAGATATACACTGCTCAAAAAAATAAAGGGAACACTTAAACAACACAATGTAACTCCAAGTCAATCACACTTCTGTGAAATCAAACTGTCCACTTAGGAAGCAACACTGATTGACAATAAATTTCACATGCTGTTGTGCAAATGGAATAGACAACAGGTGGAAATTATAGGCAATTAGCAAGACACCCCCAATAAAGGACTGGTTTTGCAGGTGGTGACCACAGACCACTTCTCAGTTCCTATGCTTCCTGGCTGATGTTTTGGTCACTTTTGAATGCTGGCGGTGCTTTCACTCTAGTGGTAGCATGAGACGGAGTCTACAACCCACACAAGTGGCTCAGGTAGTGCAGCTCATCCAGGATGGCACATCAATGCGAGCTGTGGCAAGAAGGTTTGCTGTGTCTGTCAGCGTAGTGTCCAGAGCATGGAGGCGCTACCAGGAGACAGGCCAGTACATCAGGAGACGTGGAGGAGGCCGTAGGAGGGCAACAACCCAGCAGCAGGACCGCTACCTCCGCCTTTGTGCAAGGAGGAGCAGGAGGAGCACTGCCAGAGCCCTGCAAAATGACCTCCAGCAGGCCACAAATGTGCATGTGTCTGCTCAAACGGTCAGAAACAGAATCCATGAGGGTGGTATGAGGGCCCGACGTCCACAGGTGGGGGTTGTGCTTACAGCCCAACACCGTGCAGGACGTTTGGCATTTGCCAGAGAACACCAAGATTGGCAAATTCGCCACTGGCGCCCTGTGCTCTTCACAGATGAAAGCAGGTTCACACTGAGCACATGTGACAGACGTGACAGCGTCTGGAGACGCCGTGGAGAACGTTCTGCTGCCTGCAACATCCTCCAGCATGACCGGTTTGGCGGTGGGTCAGTCATGGTGTGGGGTGGCATTTCTTTGGGGGGCCGCACAGCCCTCCATGTGCTCGCCAGAGATAGCCTGACTGCCATTAGGTACCGAGATGAGATCCTCAGACCCCTTGTGAGACCATATGCTGGTGCGGTTGGCCCTGGGTTCCTCCTAATGCAAGACAATGCTAGACCTCATGTGGCTGGAGTGTGTCAGCAGTTCCTGCAAGAGGAAGGCATTGATGCTATGGACTGGCCCGCCCGTTCCCCAGACCTGAATCTAATTGAGCACATCTGGGACATCATGTCTCGCTCCATCCACCAACGCCACGTTGCACCACAGACTGTCCAGGAGTTGGCGGATGCTTTAGTCCAGGTCTGGGAGGAGATCCCTCAGGAGACCATCCGCCACCTCATCAGGAGCATGCCCAGGCGTTGTAGGGATGTCATACAGGCACGTGGAGGCCACACACACTACTGAGCCTCATTTTGACTTGTTTTAAGGACATTACATCAAAGTTGGATCAGCCTGTAGTGTGGTTTTCCACTTTAATTTTGAGGGTGACTCCAAATCCAGACCCCCATGGGTTGATAAATTTGATTTCCATTGATAATTTTTGTGTGATTTTGTTGTCAGCACATTCAACTATGTAAAGAAAAAAGTATTTAATAAGATTATTTCATTCATTCAGATCTAGGATGTGTTGTTTAAGTGTTCCCTTTATTTTTTTGAGCAGTTACCAACATCTTAGTATTTTTCCTTCCTCAACTTTTTTCATTCATTTTTTTCACCCCGGATATGCTTCTACAGGACCTCCACCAGCCGAAAAAGCTAAGTAGTAACATTTTCACTATGCCATCGAATTGCAGTCGCTGTACTCATAATATACAGGAGAACTATTGCCTTATGGTGAGGATAGCCATGTTGCAAGCACAGCTTCAGATGCAATCGTTAGGCAAGGGCAATTTAAGTGTAGGAAAGGATGAAACAGCGTCTGTGCCACCAGTAAGTACAGATAGTAGTATAAATCCCCCCGCACAGTCCCCGCAGCCGGACAATTTTCTCAAGGCTTCTGGAAAGAAATGCTGTCGGCATGCTCAACCGGTGTCGCTCATTCAGCCGACAGAACCTTTCAACCGGTTCTCCCCATTAAGCAACGAGTCGGAGTCAGAGGCCGAGCCTTCTCAGGTCTCTCCTCCAACTGTTATGGGGTCTGAGCCGCCGAAGCCTCCCACCACTAACTCGGACAAATTGAAAACTCTCGTCATTGGCGACTCCATTACCCGCAATATTAGACTTAAAAAGAATAATCCAGCGATCAAACACTGTTTACCAGGGGGCAGGGCTACCGACGTAATGGCTAATCTGAAGATGGTGCTGGCTAAGGCTAAAACTGGTGAGTGTAGAGAGTATAGGGATATTGTTATCCACGTCGGCACCAACGATGTTAGGATGAAACCGTCAGAGGTCACCAAGCGCAACATAGCTTCAGCGTGTAAATCAGCTAGAAAAATGTGTCGGCATCGAGTAATTGTCTCTGGCCCCCTCCCAGTTAGAGGGAGTGATGAGCTCTACAGCAGAGTCTCACAACTCAATCGCTGGTTGAAAAATGTTTTCTGCCCCTCCCAAAATATAGAATTTGTTGATAATTGGCCCTCTTTCTGGGACTCACCCACAAACAGGACCAAGCCTGACCTGCTGAGGAGTGACGGACTCCATCCTAGCTGGAGGGGTGCTCTCATCTTATCTGTGAACATAGACAGGGCTCTAACTCCTCTAGCGCCACAATGAGATAGGGTGCTGGCTTTTAGCCAGCCTGCCAGCTTAGTGGAGTCTGCTACTAGCACAGTCAGTGTAGTCAGCTCAGCTATCCCCATTGAGACCGTGTCTGTGCCTCGATCTAGGTTGAGCAAAACAAAAACATGGCAGTGTTCGCCTTAGCAATCTCACTGGAGAAAAGACCTCCTCCATTCCTGTCATTATTGAAAGAGATTGTGAGATCTCAAAATAGGGTTACTTAATGTTAGATCCCTCACTTCCAAGGCAGTCATAGTCAATTAACTAATCACTGATCATAATCTTGATGTCATTGGCCTGACTGAAACATGTCTCAAGCCTGATGAATTTACTGTATTAAATGAGGCCTCTCCTCCTGGTTACACTAGTGACCATATCCCCCGCGCATCCGGCAAAGGTGTTGCTAACATTTATGACAGCAAATTTAAATTTACAACAAAAACAATGACTGTGTTTTGAGCTTCTAGTCATGAAATCTATGCAGCCTACTAAATCACGTTTTATGGCTACTGTTAACAGGCCTCCTGGGCCGTATACAGCGTTCCTCACTGAGTTCCCTGAATTCCTGTCGGACCTTGTAGTCATGGCAGATAATATTCAACTTTTTGGTGACTTTAATATTCACATGGAAAAGTCCACAGACCCACTCCAAAAGGCTTTCAGAGCCATCATCGACTCAGTGGGTTTTGTCCAACATGTCTCGAACTACTCATTGCCACAGTCATACCCTGGATCTAGTTTTGTCCCGTGGAATAAATATTGTGGATCTAAATGTTTTTCCTCATAATCCTGGACTATCGGACCACCATTTTATTACATTTTCAATTGCAACAAATAATCTGCTCAGACCCCAACCAAGGATCATCAAAAGCCATGCTATAAATTCTTGGACAACCCAAAGATTCCTAGATGCCCTTCCAGACTCCCTCCACCTACACAAGGACGTCGGAGTACAAAAATCGGTTAACCACCTAACTGAGGAACTTAATTTAACCTTGCGTAATACCTTGCGTAACCTTTGTCACAAGACATTTGCTCCCTTGTATACAGAAAATACCTGAGCCCTGAAGCAAGCTTCCAGAAAATTGGAACAGGAATGGCGCTCCATCAAACTGGAAGTCTTCCGACTAGCTTGGAAAGACAATACCGTGCAATATCGAAGATCCCTCACTGCTGCTCGATCATCCTATTTTTCCAACCTAATTGAGAAAAATAAGAACAACCCAAAATGTATTTGTGATACTGTCGCAAAGCTAACTAAAAAGCAGCATTCAACAAGAGAACATAGCTTTCACTTCAGCAGTGATAAATTCATGAACTTCGATGAAAAGATCATGATCATTAGAAAGCAAATTACGGACTCCACTTTGAATCTGCGTATTTCGCCAAAGCTCAGTTGTCCTGAGCAGGGGCGGTGTGTTCATTAGGGCGATATGGGCGACGCACTGCCAAACGGGAAAAGGAAGGGATTTTTTTTCTAATCAATTATATCACGGCAACAGTAGTTATCAGTGTTCTAATCTAGACGTCTGATCTGCCACTAAATGTCCAATCAGGCTAAAGTCGTGCTTCAAATGGCCCCGCCCCTTTTGGGGCGATTTCAGTCAGGTTGAAAATCGCCCAGGGGTCTCTCATAGACTATCATGTAAAATCTTTTTTTTTCAAATATCAGAGCTTTCAATACAATCTCTATGGGTTTCTGAGGGCTTGCACTTACGCGCTTTCGTCATACGTAACATAACCATGAACGTAACTAAGAAAAGAGCGGGTAGCAGCGTCAATCAATTCACGTACTACTATCAACATGGCTAGCGTTCAGTGCAACTCGATTGTCTCTTTGAAAGAAGTTCACATCAAAGACCATTCAAAACGAGCTACTGGAGTGTATGCTAGCGGTCATGAGGGAACATATTGTGGAGGAGGTGAAGTCGGCGAACTTCGTAGCTATCCAAGCTGACGAGACCACGGACGTTTCTACACAGACACAGCTGGTGCTTGTGCTGAGGTACATAGATAGCAACCACAAAGTGCAGGAGCGCTTTTTTGAGTTCCTTCCCATCTCGGAATCAACCTCAGTCTCAATCGCCAGTGTGCTTTTGGAGAGACTGAACGGTCTTTTTGCCGACGACGTGAAAGTCAAACTGTGGTGCACTGGCACTGTACCAGGTTCTCATGAGCTACAACCTCCAGGAGACGTTCTCTGAGACTGTGACTCTGTTGAACATCCTCATAACTACTCCCATGACAACAGCTGAAGCTGAGAGATGTTTCTCAACTTTGACACGAGTTAAGACATTCCTGCGAAATTCAATGGGCCAGGAACGTCTGAATGCACTGGCCATGCTTTCCATGGAGAGGGAACTAGTCCTCAGCATGCCTGATTTCAATGAGAAAGTCATTGACCGCTTTGCTGCATTGAAAGAGAGAAGAGAACAGTTTCAGTACAAGTAATGTAGCCTCTCTCTCTCTTTGTCCCTCCCTGTCTGTCTCTTTAACACACACACGCCCAAATCAGTTCACAGTTGATGTTGTTTAAAATAGTTATTTTTCATTTTTAAAAAAGTAAATAAAATAAAATAATCTGTTCATGTTCATTTTTACAAATCTATACAATTGGCCAGAATATGGTTGTTCATTTTTACAAAGCCATACAGATAGCTGTGTTTACCTTTTCTAGAAATTATTTTCAAATTCTGTTTTCAGGCAAAATGTCTATCACTGTTCATTTTCACAAATCTATACAAGAGGGCAGAATATGGAAGTCTATAAAAATTTCTTATTACCAATAACTTGCATCAATGTTTTCAGTAGCCTCTATCAAAAGCTCCTGCTTGCTTGTTGTGAATTATGCTCAGGTGCACATATTTCCAATTCAACCATGAGGCAAAAAATGTGGTAAAAGCTCTTGTTGATCCTGCAATCTGAACAAATACCAAGATGCTGTATTTTCAGCTGATATTTCATTTGTTTATGGAAATGCATATTGTTTATGCAGTGTTGAGGAATGTGAAAGAACACCCTTGATTATTTTTACTGTGATAACTTATTTTGCTTTTGTAAGCCAACACTTTTGAGATCAGTCAATAAATGCTTCTGGCATTGACTTATATGCTGCCCCTGTCTTCATGTTGTTGCTGGACATATCTTTTTTAAAATGTGTGTAGGTCACCTAAATCATCAGAAAAATTGCCCCCCCTGAGAATTTTTTCAGGAGCCGCCACTGGTCCTGAGTGCACAGAACTGCCAGGACCTAGGATCAATGGAGACACTCAAGTTTTTTAATCCTACACTGCTCAAAAAAATAAAGGGAACACTAAAATAACACATCCTAGATCTGAATGAATGAAATAATCTTATTAAATACTTTTTTCTTTACATAGTTGAATGTGCTGACAACAAAATCACACAAAAATGATCAATGGAAATCAAATGTATCAACCCATGGAGGTCTGGATTTGGAGTCACCCTCAAAATTAAAGTGGAAAACCACACTACAGGCTGATCCAACTTTGATGTAATGTCCTTAAAACAAGTCAAAATGAGGCTCAGTAGTGTGTGTGGCCTCCACGTGCCTGTATGACCTCCCTACAACGCCTGGGCATGCTCCTGATGAGGTGGTGGATGGTCTCCTGAGGGATCTCCTCCCAGACCTGGACTAAAGCATCCGCCAACTCCTGGACAGTCTGTGGTGCAACGTGGCGTTGGTGGATGGAGCGAGACATGATGTCCCAGATGTGCTCAATTAGATTCAGGTCTGGGGAACGGGCGGGCCAGTCCATAGCATCAATGCCTTCCTCTTGCAGGAACTGCTGACACACTCCAGCCACATGAGGTCTAGCATTGTCTTGCATTAGGAGGAACCCAGGGCCAACCGCACCAGCATATGGTCTCACAAGGGGTCTGAGGATCTCATCTCGGTACCTAATGGCAGTCAGGCTACCTCTGGCGAGCACATGGAGGGCTGTGCGGCCCCCCAAAGAAATGCCACCCCACACCATGACTGACCCACCGCCAAACCGGTCATGCTGGAGGATGTTGCAGGCAGCAGAACGTTCTCCACAGCGTCTCCAGACGCTGTCACATCTGTCACATGTGCTCAGTGTGAACCTGCTTTCATCTGTGAAGAGCACAGGGCGCCAGTGGCGAATTTGCCAATCTTGGTGTTCTCTGGCAAATGCCAAACGTCCTGCACGGTGTTGGGCTGTAAGCACAACCCCCACCTGTGGACGTCGGGCCCTCATACCACCCTCATGGAGCCTGTTTCTGACCGTTTGAACATGCACATTTGTGGCCTGCTGGAGGTCATTTTGCAGGGCTCTGGCAGTGCTCCTCCTGCTCCTCCTTGCACAAAGGCGGAGGTAGCGGTCCTGCTGCTGGGTTGTTGCCCTCCTACGGCCTCCTCCACGTCTCCTGATGTACTGGCCTGTCTCCTGGTAGCGCCTCCATGCTCTGGACACTACGCTGACAGACACAGCAAACCTTCTTGCCACAGCTCGCATTGATGTGCCATCCTGGATGAGCTGCACTACCTGAGCCACGTGTGTGGGTTGTAGACTCCGTCTCATGCTACCACTAGAGTGAAAGCACCGCCAGCATTCAAAAGTGACCAAAACATCAGCCAGGAAGCATAGGAACTGAGAAGTGGTCTGTGGTCACCACCTGCAGAACCACTTCTTTATTGGGGGTGTCTTGCTAATTGCCTATAATTTCCACCTGTTGTCTATTCCATTTGCACAACAGCATGTGAAATTTATTGTCAATCAGTGTTGCTTCCTAAGTGGACAGTTTGATTTCACAGAAGTGTGATTGACTTGGAGTTACATTGTGTTGTTTAAGTGTTCCCTTTATTTTTTTGAGCAGTGTATTAAAAGTAAAAACCGAAAAGTTGGCAGATAGTCAAGTAGCATCAAACAGCACGGAGACAAGTAAGGAAGTTGAGGGCGGAGCAATCAACGTGAAGCTCAATGCAAGGAAAGAACAGAGTACACTGACCGCCCCCTCTATCAATCCTTGGCTTCCATCAACTGTGTTTCTCTCACTTTTATTCAAGTGTTTTGTCTGAATGGTTTTGTGTATTTGTCCTGATTGCTGTAGGTTCTCAGGAGGACGCCAGGAAAGTAAAACACAAGAGGAGGAAAAGTAAAGACAGAAAGTCTGAAAGAAAGAGGTACGTCACATTGTATTTTAATTCCAGTATCTATGAGAAATAATTATGCCTAGTGGTATTGTATGTTTAATAACTGTGGATGGTGCAATCTTCTGTAGGTCTTATTCATCGAGTGATGAAGAGGAGAGCAAGAAGAGAAAGAAACACAAAAGCCACAAGAAAAAGGGCAAAAAGGAAAAGAAAGAAAAGAAGGAACGTCACAAGAAGAAGCAGAAGAAGAAAGATGAACCTTCCTCGTCTGACAGCTCCAGCGGATCCTCTGACACTGATTGAGAAGATGGAACATTTAGGGACAGATTTACTTAAGTGTTTGCACCTGTCATTTTACGGAGGAATCAATCTAAGACATACAATTGTATTTAGACACACTTTACCGTAAGATATTATACATTTTTCTTCAACTTTGATTTGATTTTATTCTAGTTTTATGTCCTATGGAAAGTAATAGGTGCAGACACTGAGTTTATCTGGCTCTTGTGTGTCACAGAATCAAGGACCATCTGTAAGGCTTGTCAATATAGCCTCTGCTACAAATGAAACAATGGACCAAGATTTATTGTTACTTGTTTGACTTCGATGAAGGCTGAAAAGTTTGGATGGAATTTGTTTTTAAAGGTATTATATAGATTTTAAAAAAGTGTGTAGATTTTCCAATTTATTTGTGAACCATCTGAACTTTTTATTTTCCAAGTGTTGATCTTTCAAGTTACCAGAATGGGAAAGGCAGATGTAGTAAGCAAGTCCTTTATGTATTTTCCATTTTTAGGAAGGTATTAAGATGGTAATGCTTCCAGATTTAATGTAATTAATTTAGTAGAAAACTGTAATAAAACAATCTTATTACAGTTCTGTGTCTGAGCTCTTTGAAGTGAAAGTGATTAGTATTTTCAATATATGATGGGAAAATATATTCTGCTGTTTGAGAAATGCATAGACATTGAGGAATTTACTTTTTTCAATCTTTTGATATTCATTAAATGGAAAATAGCACCTTCTTTTGGAGGCAAGACGTGCAGAAGTGTATCCCTCTCTCCATCCTTTCATGATGAGATGACTATCAGCAAGGTAAAAACAATGTGGTGGAAACGTGGCTTTCGGTTAGTCACTGAGCTATTACATATATTGGGTCACACTAATAATTTCAAGAAAGATACAGTAGGTGCAGAGCCATGTAATTTAATTCCACGTCGGTGCGGCATTTAGCTACTGAGTTTGTCTCCAAGTCTGTCAATAACTGTACGGAAGCCGAGGAAGAATTGTGAATTCAATTCGACAACAATGGCGTCCACCACAGAAAACTTAGATTTGAAACGAAAACTAGACGAGAATGAGAGTGAAGGAGGAGATGGAGAAAAGGAGGAGGAATGGGTTGGACCCATGCCAAGCGAGGCGACACAGACCAAGAAGAGAAAAGGTAGCTATATAATGGATAAGCTAGCTAACGTTAACTAGCTATGTTAGCACACCTCCAGCACTGCACTAACTTTTCATTTACATTTAAGTCATTTAACAGACGCTCTTATCCAGAGCGATTTACAAATTGGTGCATTCAACTTAGGATAGCCAGTGGGACAACCACATCTTGATCACAGTAAGTACACTTCTTCAAACAAGCAGCTGTGAGCAAAGTTAGTGTAATCAGGGACAACTACATCTCGGTCACAATAAGTACATTTCTTTAAACAAGTCAGTGCTAGCAGGTGAAATAAGTCAGGTGTTAGATTAGACAAAAGATAGTGGTAGTAAAGGGGGGGTATAATTATTACTTTTATATTATTCCAGGTATTCCTTAAAGAGGTATGATTTCAAGTGTCTCCGCTGTCCTAGCGTCGTGGGGGAGCTTGTTCCACCATTGGGGTACCGGAGCAGCAAATAGCTTTGACTGGGCTGAGCGGGAACTGTGCTTCTGTAGAGGTAGGGGGACTAGCAGGCCAGAGGTGGCTATAAAAAATAGTGTTGTTCTCAAATTGTGCTTGCTTTTAACAATAGTGGTTTTATGTTTTTGTACAGTGCTGGAGTATGAACGTGTGTATTTGGACAACTTGCCATCATCAGCCATGTACGAGAGGAGCTACATGCATAGGGATGTTATAACGCACATTGTCGGTTCCAAGTAAGTAACGTTAGCTTGCTAGCTAGCTAGCTATTGACGTTATCTACAACCTGTAGATAACGCACGATACACTTTCACGTGCTGATTGTTTACTTCCTGGTTAATTGATTTGTGTTTCACTGCAAGTACTGTTATGAGTAGCTGCAGCCCAATAGGCCCTTTTCACGTGACGTAAGACAACTTCCGTTCTGCCGCGATGCAGGTTATGTTTACATCCGGTGTCGCTTAGGAACGCTTAGCTAGTAGCACATCATTATGGAGTTCACCCAGTCCCTTTCACATCTGCCACCAATACGACTTAACGACGTAGAACGACTTGCTGACAAGTGGTCCCTTACTTCAAGATCGAAGCTTGATAAAGGCTACAAGTTCTTCGTTGAAGGTTACCTGTTTGATTATGAAGGTACGTGTTTATCTTTATTTAGCTTAAATTAGCCCTATGCTAGCGAAGGTTATGAGCTGACGAGTTTCTGTTTTGCAGCCTCTTTTTAATATTACTGCTGTTTGTATCGACCGTAAGATAAGAGTCAGTAATGTATTAATGGCTAATGCTGCGCCCTTTCTCCCAATCACTGTATTGAAACAGTCTCAAGTGTAGTTAACGGTGAGGTGACAGTGAGAGGGCGATGTTACAGGTCCATGAAGAAAAATGAGGAGGCTCATCGGCTTCAGGTTTCTCAGATAAACAGTTCTCTAACATTATGATAAGATAGGTTAAGATAGATAAGTTTTCTTTTTGTTGTGTTTTGCTGCGGTTGCAGATTTAATAAGAATGATTCCACAAAGTTCCACTGTGGATCAGTTTGTTTCTCAGTCTGAGCTCTGATTTTGTATCATTAAACTTAATACACAACGAAATTCTTACAAACCGATGTGGGTTGTTGACGGCAATAAAGACTGGGAAAGATTCTGTGATAACTCAAAATGTAACGCTACCTTTTAACGTTATCGGTATCTGGTACTAAGTTGTTGTTAGCTAACGTTTGCCCACTTTTAAGTAACTAAGGCAGTGAACAATTATGAATTAACAATAACGTTAGCAAGTTACAAACCATTGCATATACGTAAACATTATTACTCTTAACTTTACTAATTTAACTTAAACGTACCTTTTGGAATTTCTTCAAGTAGCTAGCTTGCTAGTTAGTGGTCAACAGTTGTATTTTCGTTGAGAAGTCTCAGGTTACGGGCGAACGGAAGTGAAGTTAACCTGCTACGCGGAAAGGCGGAAGTTAGATGACGTCATCGTGAAAAGGGCCTATATGGCGACCAGAGTATAGGCGTGTCGAAAGGAGTGGGTGTATGCAAAGCGAATTTGTTGCCACTCAAGACCGTTTCTTCTTCTTCAAATAGGTTTAATGGTGGTTGGCATCCAATTTGTTGCATTACCGCCACCTACTATACTGGAGTACAACTCCCTTATCTTTTCTTGAAAAATAAAATAAAACAAAGCAAAGAAATATCCTACCATCTAACACTACACTCACAACTTCAAAACTACTACTACTAATTAACCCCACCCTTCTCCACTATTTAAATATATTCACCTACCTCATGCCCTCAACCTGAAATGATGGGACATCACCACTTAACACTCCCTGTAACTCTTCTGCTGTCAGGTCTCGCACACCCAAATATCTCTCTGCAGCTGCCACCACAACCTCAATTTTCTTCGATTTGCGTTCCATCCCTGCAGTACAATTAGTAACCATTGCTATAAACGCTAAAAACCCAATCTTACTGAAACATATATCACTTGCTTGCCTATCCCACTGTACTGGTATATATCTCCTACTCTCACCACTCCCCCCCTTGACCCCTCTTCTTCTACTTTCTTCACTGCCTCTGCATATGACAACTTCTTCTCTACTCTTACCCTGGAAACCTCAACCTGCTTCTCTCGCACTGGACATGTCTGATCCCCAGCCCCATGGCCACCCCTACAATTAGCACATACCACTACTTTCCCCACTGCTTCACACTCCTTAGTCTCATGCCCTTCTGCACACTTCTCACACCTTGGAATCTTCCTCCTACATACTGCTGCCACATGCCCATAAGTTTGACACCTGTAACATCGTAACGTACTCGGCACATTATATATCCTAACTTCACTTTATCTCAACTTCAAAACTCAAAAGAAAAGACAATGACTCTTCTGTTTCCCCACTCTCGCCACCCTGTCCGCATCAAACGACGAGCATCACACACACCGGGAATCTTCTCCTTCAGATGATCCACTTTTACATTTACTGCTACCCCAGTAATCACTCCTCTCAATGGCGCCCTTTTCTTAAGTGCGAAACAATTCACAATTCTTTCCCCCATTTATTTAACTCTAAGCACCTTCTCCCTCTGCCCAACAGAAACACAAACAATTATCACTAGACCACTTCTGGTTACCCTCACCGATTCCCCTATACCCAATGCTTTTTTCACCCATCTTGAAACCACAAATGGATCAGCCAAAAGGCAAGGATCCACTTTTTCCACAAACTTCACTCCTACTGTCACAGACTCATCTTTATCCTGACCCTCTGTGCAAGCCTCAGGCTCCGAGCACTTCACCACACCTACCACCTCCGATACTTCACCCTCTTCCATTTCTACTCCTGTCTTCAGCTCACTTTGCTTACATTTCCTACCACTCTTCTTTAACAAACCTTCTCCCTTTTTCCCACAATTTTTTACAGACTCAAACTCAGTCTTCCTCCCTCTCTCTCTTAGACCTCCTCTGCCTCTCTTTTTCCCCCCACGTCTCCTTATGATAATACTGCATTTCTCCTAACCAATCTATTTATTGCCTTCTCAAAGGACTCCATTTTCCCCCTCCTTTCCCTTCCGGCGTCGGGGGTAGCAGGGGCAGGACCAAGTTCAGAAATCCTGGGCTACACAACGAGTCGATAAGCCGGCGACCGGTGCACCGGGTGTTGAATCGACGTGCCTGCCAACTTGAAGTGCTTCCTATTTGGTATCGCGTGTCGTCGCCAGCGGTAGCAAACGTGGCCATTTTATTTCTCTCACATTCATTTATTTCATGTAGGATAGCAGACTACACAAGAAAGAACTAATATTGATAACCATCTAGATATCACCTTGATACATACATACAGTCTACTACTCAATGGGAAGGGCATGAATGGCAACAACAACAGGCACTGGTGTGGGAAGTAGCCAAGGTCAGAGTGACAGCTGCACACGCATACAACACATAAAGTACACCCGTCATCAATACTTTTAATCAAAAATAATAGTTAGTTTAATAACTAAAAATGTACAATTATTTGTCTGAAATTAACAGTGAAATATGACAGACTTCTCCTCTGGCATAAAAACAAAGTCCAAACTCTTGCGGTACGGTAGCTCAATGTACAGTAGTTGTGTGGTAAGAAAGGGAAGGGGGAAAAATCAATTCAAACCATCTAACCTATAGCAGATCGCCTGAGTCACCCACTCCATTCCACACGCCCACTCCTTTCCTTTTTACACACCCACTCCTTTCCACACGCCCACTACTTTCCTTTTGACACACCCACTGCTTTCCACACGCCCACTACTTTCCTTTCGATACACCAACTCGCCCATACTCCAGTCGCCATATTGGGATGCAGCTACCCTATTCTCTTTTTCTGCATGCTAAATTGATTAGTGCTATCCGGTATCCTTGGGACGTCCGTACCCTAAACTTAACCATAACCCTTACCTACCCCATTCATAGATGCTAACTGCTTTAGCGCCTATTGATGATAGTATCTTCTGACTGGGGGAGTTTTGTTAAGAGCCCTGACGCTAGTCTAAACATTAACACGCATCGCTTGCGGTACGTTTTTGGAAACATAAGGAACGTATCTTTCATATCAGCGAGAAATAATTTTCCTAAAACAAAAGGTTAAATTACTACACACCTTTTTTATTGGGTTAGTGTTTCCACAAGGCCTTACCAGAAGACTTGATATATGCATATTATACTTATATATATATATATATACAGTACCAGTAAAACGTTTGGACACACCTACTCATTCCAGGGTTTTTCTTTATTTTTACTATTTTCTACATTGTATAATAATAGCGACGACATCAAAACTATGAAATAACACATATGGAATTATGTAGTAACGAAAAAAGTGTTACACAAATCAAAATATTGTATATTTGAGATTCTTCAAATAGCCACCCTTTGCCTTGATGACAGCTTTTCACACTCTTGGCATTCTCTCAACCAGCTTCATGAGGTTGTCACCTGGAATGCATTTCAATTAACAGCTGTGCCTTCTTAAAAGTTAATTTGTAGAATTTCTTTCCTTATGCGTTTGAGCCATTCAGTTGTGTAGCCCTATTTGGTAAAATACCAAGTCCCTATTATGGCAAGAACAGCTCAAATAAGCAAAGAGAAACAACAGTCCATCATTACTTTAAGACATGAAGGTCAGTCAATCCGGAAGATTTGTGCAGTCGCAAAAAACATAAAGCACTATGATGAAACTGGCTCTCATGAGGACCACCACAGGAATGGAAGACCCAGAGTTACCTCTGCTGCAAAGGATAAGTTCATTAGAGTTACCAGCCTCAGAAATTGCAGCCCAAATAAATGCTTCAGAGTTCAAGTAACAGACACATCTCAACATCAACTGTTCAGAGGGGACTGTGTGAATCAGGTGTTGTTTAAGTGTTCCCTTTATTTTTTTGAGCTGTGTGTGTGTGTGTGTATATATATATATATATATATATATATATATATATATATATATATATATATATATATATATATATATACATACATACATACATACATACATACATACAGTGGGGAGAACAAGTACAGTGGGGGAAAAAAGTATTTAGTCAGCCACCAATTGTGCAAGTTATCCCACTTAAAAAGATGAGAGAGGCCTGTAATTTTCATCATAGGTACACGTCAACTATGACAGACAAAATGAGAAAAAGAAATCCAGAAAATCACATTGTAGGATTTTCAATGAATTTATTTGCAAATTATGGTGGAAAATAAGTATTTGGTCAATAACAAAAGTTTCTCAATACTTTGTTATATACCCTTTGTTGGCAATGACACAGGTCAAACGTTTTCTGTAAGTCTTCACAAGGTTTTCACACACTGTTGCTGGTATTTTGGCCCATTCCTCCATGCAGATCTCCTCTAGAGCAGTGATGTTTTGGGGCAGTCGCTGGGCAACACGGACTTTCAACTCCCTCCAACGATTTTCTATGGGGTTGAGATCTGGAGACTGGCTAGGCCACTCCAGGACCTTGAAATGCTTCTTACGAAGCCACTCCTTCGTTGCCCAGGCGGTGTGTTTGGGATCATTGTCATGCTGAAAGTCCCAGCCACGTTTCATCTTCAATGCCCTTGCTGATGGAAGGAGGTTTTCACTCAATCTCACGATACATGGCCCCATTCATTCTTTCCTTTACACAGATCAGTCGTCCTAGTCCCTTTGCAGAAAAACAGCCCCAAAGCATGATGTTTCCACCCCCATGCTTCACAGTAGGTATGGTGTTCTTTGGATGCAACTCAGCATTCTTTGTCCTCCAAACACAACGAGTTGAGTTTTTACCAAAAAGTTCTATTTTGGTTTCATCTGACCATATGACATTCTCCCAATCCTCTTCTGGATCATCCAAATGCACTCTAGCAAACTTCAGACGGGCCTGGACATGTACTGGCTTAAGCAGGGGGACACGTCTGGCACTGCAGGATTTGAGTCCCTGGCGGCGTAGTGTGTTACTGATGGTAGGCTTTGTTACTTTGGTCCCAGCTCTCTGCAGGTCATTCACTAGGTCCCCCGTGTGGTTCTGGGATTTTTGCTCACCGTTCTTGTGATCATTTTGACCCCACGGGGTGAGATCTTGCGTGGAGCCTCAGATCGAGGGAGATTATCAGTGGTCTTGTATGTCTTCCATTTCCTAATAATTGCTCCCACAGTTGATTTCTTCAAACCAAGCTGCTTACCTATTGCAGATTCAGTCTTCCCAGCCTGGTGCAGGTCTACAATTTTGTTTCTGGTGTCCTTTGACAGCTCTTTGGTCTTGGCCATAGTGGAGTTTGGAGTGTGACTGTTTGAGGTTGTGGACAGGTGTCTTTTATACTGATAACAAGTTCAAACAGGTGCCATTAATACAGGTAACGAGTGGAGGACCGAGGAGCCTCTTAAAGAAGAAGTTACAGGTCTGTGAGAGCCAGAATTCTTGCTTGTTTGTAGGTGACCAAATACTTATTTTCCACCATAATTTGCAAATAAATTCATTAAAAAATCATACAATGTGATTTTCTGGATTTTTTTTCTCAATTTGTCTGTCATAGTTGACGTGTACCTATGATGAAAATTACAGGCCTCTCTCATCTTTTTAAGTGGGAGAACTTGCACAATTGGTGGCTGACTAAATACTTTTTTCCCCCACTGTAGATCCTAAAGTTAACTTACAAGACAAAGCATGAACAAAGATTCCTAGAAGCCTATGAAATGAGAATTAATCCTACAACCTTCCTCCATGGATACAGGATAAGATGGAGAACAAAGGCATTTAATTCCATTGATAACATCTGAAGGTGTAACCTTTCAACCCAAAACCAACAACCATTGACCAATCAAACGAAAACAAGTTGACAGTAGTAACCTGACCACCAAATATCCACATCTAAAGGCTTGTGTGGGGAATGAGACCAATGTATAGAGTAATTCAGAGTTCACCTTGTACAGATACAAGTTACCACAGAGATCGTACATCCATATAGATAGCATTAGAGTTATCCTCAGTGAACAAGTTTCAGGTAGATACCGGACATGGATACTATAGTATTATACCATTTTACTGAGGTACAGTTCATATAAGGAAATCAGTCAGTTGTGGAGATCCTGGGCTGGCGGGGTTACATGTGGTCTGCGGTTGTGAAGCCGGTTGAACGTACTGCCAAATTCTCTAAAACGACATTGAAGGCGGCTTAAGGTAGAGAAATGAACATTAAATTCTCTGGAAACAGCTCTGGTGGACATTCCTGCAGTCAGCATGCCAATTGCATGCTCCCTCAACTTGAGACATCAGTGGCATTGTGTTGCGTGACAAAACTGCACATTTTAGAGTGGCCTTTTGTCCCCAGCACAAGGTGAACCTGTGTAATGATCATGCTGTTTAATCAGCTTCTTGATATGCAACACCTGTCAGGTGGATGGATTATCTTGGAACAGGATAAATGCTCACTGACAGGGATGTAAACTAATTTGTGCACAACATTTGAGAGAAATAAGCTTTTTGTGCAAATGGACAATTTCTGTGATCTTTTATTTCAGCTCATGAAACATAGGACCAACACTACATTTATATTTATATTTGTTCAGTGTATATATCAGCATATGTTTCGAAAACCGTTTTGAAAGCAATGATTATTGACATTTCTAAACGTTAAAACACTGTGTCGGAATTGTAGTTCAGTGAGCGAATGTAGCCATCAGTGAGCGAATGTAAGCACTGAAAACCCTAAATACGGAGAAGGGTTTTCGAGAGTTAAACCCTAACTTTAAAGGGGAACTGAACCCGCTAATTTGGCCTCTTTTTGGCCTGCTCCTCAAGCAGTCATGGCGGCCATGATAGAAGCCAAACGTTAGTTGACTTGGGGGTGTGGTTTATATGGAAGTTTCCTTGCAACCACCAAGATCCATCTGTCAGTCTTGCCTGCAGCTGTCCCCCAATAAAGAAGTGGTTCTGCAGGTGGTGACCACAGACCACCTCTCAGTTCCTATGCTTCCTGGCTGATGTTTTGGTCACTTTTGAATGCTGGCGGTGCTTTCACTCTAGTAGTAGCATGAGACGGAGTCTACAACCCACACAAGTGGCTCAGGTAGTGCAGCTCATCCAGGATGGCACATCAATGCGAGCTGTGGCAAGAAGGTTTGCTGTGTCTGTCAGCGTAGTGTCCAGAGCATGGAGGCGCTACCAGGAGACAGGCCAGTACATCAGGAGACGTGGAGGAGGCCGTAGGAGGGCAACAACCCAGCAGCAGGACCGCTACCTCCGCCTTTGTGCAAGGAGGAGCAGGAGGAGCACTGCCAGAGCCCTGCAAAATGACCTCCAGCAGGCCACAAATGTGCATGTGTCTGCTCAAACGGTCAGAAACAGACTCCATGAGGGTGGTATGAGGGCCCGACGTCCACAGGTGGGGGTTGTGCTTACAGCCCAACACCGTGCAGGACGTTTGGCATTTGCCAGAGAACACCAAGATTGGCAAATTCGCCACTGGCGCCCTGTGCTCTTCACAGATGAAAGCAGGTTCACACTGAGCACGTGACAGTCTGGAGACGCCATGGAGAACGTTCTGCTGCCTGCAACATCCTCCAGCATGACCGGTTTGGCGGTGGGTCAGTCATGGTGTGGGGTGGCATTTCTTTGGGGGGCCGCACTGCCCTCCATGTGCTCGCCAGAGGTAGCCTGACTGCCATTAGGTACCGAGATGAGATCCTCAGACCCCTTGTGAGACCATATGCTGGTGCGGTTGGCCGTGGGTTCTTCCTAATGCAAGACAATGCTAGACCTCATGTGGCTGGAGTGTGTCAGCAGTTCCTGCAAGAGGAAGGCATTGATGCTATGGACTGGCCCGCCTGTTCCCCAGACCTGAATCCAATTGAGCACATCTGGGACATCATGTCTCGCTCCATCCACCAATGCCACGTTGCACCACAGACTGTCCAGGAGTTGGCGGATGCTTTAGTCCAGGTCTGGGAGGAGATCCCTCAGGAGACCATCCGCCACCTCATCAGGAGCATGCCCAGGCGTTGTAGGGAGGTCATACAGGCACGTGGAGGCCACACACACTACTGAGCCTCATTTTGACTTGTTTTAAGGACATTACATCAAAGTTGGATCAGCCTGTAGTGTGGTTTTCCACTTTAATTTTGAGGGTGACTCCAAATCCAGACCTCCATGTGTTGATAAATTTGATTTCCATTGATAATTGTTGTGTGATTTTGTTGTCAGCACATTCAACTATGTAAAGAAAAAAGTATTTAATAAGATTATTTCATTCATTCAGATCTAGGATGTGTTGTTTAAGTGTTCCCTTTATTTTTTTGAGCAGTGTATAACAATGTGCACCTTTCATTCACAGCCGATTCAGATACTGTGCCTATTGGCATTTTGTCTGATGGTAATGGGGCTACCTTGGCAAACATGTCAGAGTGGTCATACCTTCCTGTGTGGTGTTTGGTATACAACAGGAGTTCTATGATCCTGGTGCAGAATACACAGGGGTTTTCCCTCCCCATATTAACTGATGCCATTCAATTCAATAATAAAAAAAGACGATACAAGTAAAAGTTGAATGCCGACTGGCAGGTCTCTCCATTCAGAGACATCAGTATCAAGCCTGTCTGTCAGACTGGACTTCATCACATCATCTTGCAAGTCTCCATGTGCTGGCTCCATACATGTTTCTGTGAACACATAGTCACTGTTCTATTGCCAATGGCAGTTAGGATAGGTCAAACAGTATCTGACACACAAACAGGTACTATGTTGAAGTTTGAATAAGTTAGACTAAACCTATATAATTCTGTTCTCCCCATCGACGACCATTGGTGAGCAAACGAGGTGAAGCTGGAGGTAAGGTCTTTGCCAGAGCCCCATTGATGGGTATAGCAGCATAGATCAGCTCCTGGCCCCTCAAAGATACTGCTCGGTCCCACACAAAAACACACACAGAGAGCACTGATTACATTATCAATGGTGGTTATGATTAGCCTGGTGGAACCAACCTGATCGCCTTTCTATTTCACATTAGATATCATAAAATGTGAAGTGAAATAGAATGGTGAAGACAGCGATCAGGCTGGTTCCACCAGGCTAGGTTATGCCCTGGACATTATATGCATCTAAGAAGTAGAAAATTAGCAACAAATAATGTCAGTTTACATAAATTATGTTTCACAATTGGGTTATCAAATGTATCAAAGTAATGACGTGGGTTACCTTATGTATTTGTAAAAATTATGAGCCTGTGAAAGCTGTTGCCGCTGATGGGTGAAGGTTGCTGGCTGGATACTTGCCAAAATGTGGCTGACTGTTCCATTCATAGGAATGCTCACAGCGAGGCATGATGGGGATGAGGGCCCCCTTGCTGATCTTCTATATGCTGCATGTTATGCTGCAGTCTGAGCATCTCTCGAACAACTGCAGCAGGCAATCTTATGAGATGGTGTTGACCGGAAGGGCCTTTTACAGGGTTACCCGTTGTTGATTGCGTCATCAAGGCAATAACTCGGGTCATTATCAGAGGCCTCATGATGGCGTGTCCTTTTCATAGGAGTCGAGGGAGACTCTGGCAAAAATGGAGGAGGTGTCACAAGGGTACTTGAGTCGCATGACACACTTTTATTCTGAGGTCTTGCCTGACAAATTGTGAAAATAGCAAGTGAACAGTGAATTAAATTATTTTTGGAGGTGGCTAAACCATTGCAATCACATTGCTGGACATGTTATGATACCCATCTTTGCTCCTTCTGCTAGGTCCTGGCATCCGTTCATGACCAGGGGATATCAGTCTGGCACCCAACTTGCACTTTAACAGAAAAACAGGGTCAACAATTGTCAACTTTCAATTATAAACATAGTTTGAGAAATAACGTAATATAATTTGGAAGCTAATTCTATGCTTTACATATGTAGACTGACTGGCTACAGATTGGATTAGATTCAGGCCGGTGACGCCGTTACTCGCTAGTTGGTAGCCAGCTAGCTAACGTCAGCTATGCTAGCGACGATCATGATTATAAAAATATACATAACCAGCAGTCTATGGTCTCGCTACCGGTATACTCACCACCACTGGGGACCAATAAACTCCAACGACCTATTCCGCGTGATGGGGTCCTTCGGCAGGGCATGCAAACAATAGTTGTTGGCTGTGCATCCTTCTGGAAGCATGCATTGCATGGTCAAACCGTATAGGGCTTTTCAGTCTCAAACGGCCGTGATCCTTTGAACGCGTTGGTTGGTGGCGATGAAACAACAGAGCCCAATTCAATGAAGGGAAGCGGAGGGGCGATTTGCATGTCGAACTTGGCAAAAGGTGGCATGATTTGTTGACTTAATTGTAATCCAAACCCAACCTTCATTTACACGTTGGGCACGCACTGAGGTTTCAATCTCCGTTTTAGATGAGACTGACTTTATGACCAAAATGATCCTATTTACACTTTGTAGTCAATTTTGACACTAGAATAAATGTTTCTGACTCATATCGATGCCACATAGGCCGTTTTCAAAGGGATTAGTTGATTTTTAGTGGCAGTCGCTCTTTAACTGTTTTAAATGTAAACTTCAATGGGGTGACATCAGAGTTGGACGGATAGCAAGGACCATGCAAAAATGTTAGAAACACGCATGCACACACCACAATGGTGCTCAATCTGCCTCTTTAAACTCATGTTTTAATTTCCAGGACAGATTTCATCATTACAGCCAGTCAGGATGGCCATGTGAAGTTCTGGAAAAAGAAAGAAGATGAGGGGGTAGAGTTTGTCAAACACTTCCGCAGTCATCTGGGTATGAATGATACATCTGTATGAATTCAAATGTATCTTAATGCAACCTCACACTGGGCTTTAGACTGACTGAAATATCATTCAGGGCTTGAATTCACTGTTCTTCATCTTCTTCGTGTTACAGGAGTGATGGAGTGTATTTCTGTCAGTGCTGATGGAGCTCTATTCTGTTCTGTTGGGGACGACCAGGCCATGAAAGTCTTTGATGTGGTCAATTTTGACATGATCAACATGCTCAAGCTGGGGTGAGTTTACATATTTATTTTTTTAGAGGTGAAAGGTCTAGCAATTTAGCTTGTTGCCTTAAAGCCAAAAGCTATCCCTTCTCTCTCTCCAAAAGCACCATGAGTGTTGATCTGACATTCCTCTGCTCTGTGTGTCTTGTGTAGTTTCCACCCGGGCCAGTGTGAGTGGATCTACAACCCAGGCGATGCCATCTGCTGCGTGGCCTGCTCAGAGAAATCCACCGGGAAGATCTTTGTCTACGACGGACGGGGAAGCAACGAGAAGCTCCATACCTTTGACAAGATACACTCCTCTCCGCTGTCCCAGATCCGCCTCAACCCCAGATACAGGGTCATCGTCTCTGCAGACAAGGCTGGAATGCTGGAGTATTGGACCGGCCTCCCCAGCGAGTTCAACTTCCCCCGGCACGTGGACTGGGAGTATAAGACTGACACAGACTTGTATGAGTTTGCCAAAAACAAAACCTACCCAACCAGCCTGGCCTTCTCCCACGACGGTAGGAAGATGGCTACTATTGCCACCGACAGGAAAGTCAGGATCTTCCGCTTCCTGACAGGGAAACTGATGAGGGTGTTTGATGAGTCGTTATCGGTAAGTTCCTAACTTTCACAATCGGGTCTTTACTTTATTTCACATTGCTATTAATAAACTGTGCTACATCTTATAATCAAGAGATTTGTTATTTTCTGTCACAAGATACTGACAAATTGGTAGCCTATTCACTGTTTCCCACATTTCCCAGTGCATTTATCTGAATTGTGGTAACTTTCTCTCATTACGGCCCATCTCTGACCTGGTCCTTTTAGATGTTCACAGAGCTGCAGCAGATGAAGCAGCAGCTGCCAGACATGGAGTTTGGTCGGAGGATGGCGGTAGAGAGGGAACTGGAGAAGGTGGACGGCATTAGGCTCACCAACATCATCTTTGACGAGACCGGTCACTTCGTCCTCTACGGAACCATGCTGGGCATCAAGGTCATCAATGTGGAGACCAACAGGTAGCGTTTTAATGGTCAAAATGCGCTTCACAGTAATATTCTCTAAACGCAGTGGTTGTCAGCCCTGGAGAGCTACAGAGTGAGCAGGCTTTTGTACCAGCCCTGCACTAAAAACCCTAAGTCAATTTATCAAGCTCTTGATGATAAATTGATTAGTTGAATCAGTTGTTTTTAAGGCTGGACTGAAACAAAATGTATTTGTCACCTGTGTGTGTTCAGGTGTGTGCGTATCCTGGGGAAGCTGGAGAACATCCGTGTGGTGAAGCTTAGCCTGTTCCAGGGGGTTGCCAAGGCATGCAACACAGCTCCCACCATCGAGATGAAGGCATCAGACAACCCGGCCCTGCAGAGCACAAAGCCAGACCCCACCATCTTCTGCACTGCCTTCAAGAAGAACCGCTTCTACATGGTGAACATTCAGTCAACTTTATTTGTCCTTGAAGGGCAATTGTAGCTCCTGTAAAAGAGAAATGGTATATTACTGTTGCTCCTATTCTTTGACATATTTTCACCCGCATTCTATAATTTCCTCAGCATTTCTGTCACTACAACTTAATTTATCTTCGTAGTTCTCCAAGAGAGAGCCGGAGGACACAAAGAGTGCCGAGTCAGACAGAGATGTGTTCAACGAGAAGCCGTCTAAGGAGGAGGTGATGGCTGCTACCCAGGCCGAGGGTCCAAAGAGGGTGTCAGACAGCGCCATCATCCACACCACCATGGGAGACATCCACATCAAACTCTTCCCTGTCGAGTAGGTCACCCTCTGTTGTTTTAAAGGACTTCCCTCAATGCTTCCTTTCTATTTGCAATGACAAAGGTTCTGTCTGTTAACTTTCCTCAGAACCTACAGTTTTGCATTTGATATATTTGATTGGACAGTTTCACTTATGTTTATGGACTACTTTATGTATCTCAGGTGTCCCAAAACGGTGGAGAACTTCTGTGTTCACAGCAGGAACGGTTATTTCAATGGCCACATATTCCACCGCGTCATCAAGGTAGGACATTTAATCACTGCTCATTGTTTTGAGTTATAGTAGGAACTTAATCACAGGATGTGCTGGACTATGTTTTGACCGTGTAGTCTTTCCTCTCCACCCAGGGCTTCATGATCCAGACAGGGGATCCTACAGGGACGGGCATGGGAGGGGAGAGTATCTGGGGAGGGGAGTTTGAGGATGAGTTCCATGCCACACTGAGACACGACCGGCCCTACACCCTCAGTATGGCCAACGGAGGCCCCGGAACCAACGGATCACAGTTCTTCATCACTGTCGTTCCCACGGTAACTAAAGGATACTGAAGTCCGATATTTTACTTTCTCTACATTCCTGGGGTTGAAGGAATGTGTTTTATTAAGTATTTTACCAATGTATATTTCTGCATTATGTACAAAGATGTTCAAATAAATCTAGACCTAAGTTAATGGCTCTCCCTACTTGTCTTTCAAGCCCTGGCTGGACAACAAGCACACAGTGTTTGGCAGGAGTGCCAAGGGAATGGAGGTAGTTCAGAGGATCTCCAACATCAAAGTCAACCCTAAAACAGACAAACCTTACGAAGACATCAGCATCATTAACATCACCATCAAGTAATCATGTTTCCATCTCACCAGTCTGTGTACTATTATTACATTCCTTTTTTACAAAGTAAAGTCTTGGATTATTCAAGAATGCATCTTGCGGTCTCTCATTCCATGTGCCATCTTTTCTTAGATGTGAGAAATGAATAAACCAGGGTCTTATTTGGGACCATTCAGATAGAAATGTACTGTGTAGATCAGGCATGCCTACATGTTAGACTGGTAAGTAAGTCTACTAACAGATATACCTGACATGATTCTATATTCGTCAGACCATATCATCAATGACATCGACATTCATCAGTTTGTTTTTATTTAATAGCGTCACATTAATGATCAATAATTTACAAAAAAACATCAAGTCCGAGTAACGTGTGTGGCTGTGTACTGTGCTTTTTAAATGTTTCAAAATCACATCAAGAGATCCTTTAAGAGTAGAGTGAAATGCTTCTTCACACATGCAGGGTTTATTTTCATACAAGAAGTAAACATAGCAATAAGGAACATTATTCTAACCAAAGGATGGTTCCTCGATACAATAAGAGGCATTGAAAGGGTGTTACTACAGGTGGGTAATGTAAACTCAGCAAAAAAAGAAACGTCCCTTTTTCAGGACCCTGTCTTTCAAAGATAATTCGTAAAATTCCAAATAACTTCAGATCTTCATTGTAAAAGGGTTTAAACACTTTCCCATGCTTGTTCAATGAACCATAAACAATTATTGTTAAGACACTTAACAGCTTACAGATGGTAGGCAATTAAGGTCACAGTTATGAAAACTTAGGACACTAAAGAGGCCTTTCTACTGACTGGAAAAACACCGAAAGATGCCCAGGGTCCCTGCTCATCTGCGTGAACGTGCCTTAGGCATGCTGCAAGGAGGCATGAGGACTGCAGATGTGGCCAGGGCAAAGAATTGCAATGTCCGTACTGCGAGACGCCTAAGAAAGCGCTACAGGACGGACAGCTGATCGTCCTCGCAGTGACAGACCACGTGTAACAACACCTGCACAGGATCGGTACATCCGAACATCACACCTGCGGGACAGGTACAGGATGGCAACAACAACTGCCCGAGTTACACCAGGAACGCACAATCCCTCCATCAGTGCTCAGACTGTCCGCAATAGGCTGAGAGAGGCTGGACTGAGGGCTTGTAGGCCTGTTGTAAGGCAGGTCCTCACCAGACATCACCGGCAACAACGTCACCTATGGGCACAAACCCACCGTCGCTGGACCAGACAGGACTGGCAAAAAGTGCTCTTCACTGACGAGTCGCGGTTTTGTCTCACCAGGGGTGATGGTCGGATTTGCGTTTATCGTCGAAGGAATGAGCGTTACACCGAGGCCTGTACTCTGGAGCGGGATCAATTTGGAGGTGGAGGGTCTGTCATGGTCTGGGGCGGTGTGTCACAGCATCATCGGACTGAGCTTGTTGTCATTGCAGGCAATCTCAACGCTGTGTGTTACAGGGAAGACATCCTCCTCCCTCATGTGGTACCCTTCCTGCAGGCTCATCCTGACATGACCCTCCAGCATGACAATGCCATCAGCTATACTGCTCGTTCTGTGCGTGAATTCCTGAAAGACTGGCCATGGCAGAACACTGACATTCCTGTGAAGAGCCCGGATCTCAATCCCATTGAGCACGTCTGGGACCTGTTAGATCGGAGGGTGAGGGCTAGGGCCATTCCTCCCAGAAATGTCCTGGAACTTGCCGGTGCCTTGATGGAAGTGTGGGGTAACATCTCACAGCAAGAACTGGCAAATCTGGTGCAGTCCATGAGGAGATGCACTGCAGTACTTCATGCAGCTGGTGGCCACACCAGATACTGACTGTTAGTTTTGACCCCCCCCCCCTTTGTTCAGGGACACATTATTAAATTTCACAAAAAAGTCACACGTCTGTGGAACTTGTTCAGTTTGTCTCAGTTGTTGAATCTTATGTTCATACAAATATTTACACATGTTAAGTTTGCTGAAAATAAACGCAGTTGTCAGTGAGAGGACGTTTCTTTTTTTGCTGAGTTTAGTATGTTACTAAAAATGCACAGACAACCTAACACATGTTATTCTCCACAGCTGTGATGTAATTGCATTTATTTTTGCAATGACAGAATTCAAACCTGGAGTCCTATAGTCAACAGCAGATATTATTTTTCATTTGGTTTCAAATGAAGCCAGGGTCACATTCTGTAGGGCACAACATTATGGAACATTCAGATAAATATTGTGTAGATCATCCTGTCAATTAATGAAGGAATCATGTCAGCTCTAAACATTTTATCTGCAACGTTGCACCCTCCTGAACACAACCCAGATGTACCAATGCATTCTGCACAAAAAACACTCCACAAAACAGGAGGCAAGAATATAAAAACGCTCAGATGTTTCTCACCAGAGCTACAATATCTCAGCAAAGTCTGTTTCAATCAACTCAAATTGATTGAAACAGATTTCAGTAAACTGCATTATTTAATGTAACAGACACTTTAAACAAAGTAAATAGTAGCTGAACCAAACCTGTGTCATTTTAAGACCTGATGGAGCATTACATAAAATCATCAGTCAAGTGCATTGGTACCGAAGACCCCCACCAATAAATGCTAGACCTTATCCATAATATGGTACCATCAATTCCTATTATGACATGACATGAAGGCAGTGCCATAAAGCCAAATTCAGGATATTGGACCATTCGTTTCAATAAAACATTTGTGTAAAGCCCTAAAGAGTAGAATAGTCACTTAGTCCTCTGAACAAAAAAAATGACCTAAATAATTGACCTGTGTGTAAATGTCTTAGAGGGTGTGAATAACTGCTTCAGGTTTGGTTTTAGAGAATACATCAGCTCCTTAGGAAGACGTTAAATGGAGGACAGTTGTCAACATGTGCTGTCCAACTTATATTCATATATTTTGCACAAGACTGAACAGGGATGCACTGGTTAGACATTTGCTAATATATACAGTATAAGAACACAGATCCTATTCACTTTGTCAGGGCTTAAGTGACTTATCTACTCAATTATTTCAACTTTGACTAGTAGATCAAACTGCACACTGGTCAGCCAAGGAAAAACATCTACAACGGAGTTTCGCCATGAAATTAACCACCTCGTACGATCTTCATTGAGGCGATATGGGAATGTGTATTCTTATAAGCAGGTTAGTTTAGTAAGCTTGAGGGAATCCCTATAACCTGGCCTGGTTTATTAGCACACCTTTTAGCCAAGACAGAGCAGAGCACAAAGCATTCGGACTAATGATGGATTCACTGGCTATGGGTTAGAAGCTTATCCACAGGTTAGGGGTGGGAACAGTGGGTGTGGTAGGTAGAACAGAGATGTAGGCTATGGGGTCCGGGATGTAGGGTATGGATGGGTATAAGATAGGACTAGGGCCTGAGTATAGGGGTGAAGGGTATGGGATTTGGGGTAGGACTGAAGTGGAACTGGGTGAAGGTTATGGGATGAGACTGTGGTAGGGCTGGTCTTTAGGATTGTGGTAGGACTGGGTCTATTTTAAAGGATACGTTTTTTCTTTTTTTTAAGTCAATCATCAAGTAAGAAGTTTAGGTAGGTGTGACAGGGGTAGGTATATAGTGGAACTGGTCTCTAGGGTATCAATGGGTGATGGGGTAGTTCTAGGGTAAGAGGATAAGGGGTGAGACTGGGTAACAGACGTCAGTCATCGGGAGGTTTAGGCCACGTCCAGTACGCCTGCAGCCACCAGCTGTCGGGACAGCCAGTCCAGGCCCTCGTGGAGCCCCGTGCCGCTGCGGGCGTCACAGCCTTGGATGTGCCAGCTCCTCCCACAGCACAGCTTGTGAAGGCTCAGTAGCTCCGTTAACTCCTCCACTGAAACAGCCCCGGGGACATCCTGCAGGTGAGGATAGAGGAATCAATGAGTTAATCAGCCAATCAATCATCTTTGTATGTGTGTTTGTTGGACCAGGGGGCTGTGTGTGTGTGTACCTGTTTGTTGGACCAGGGGGCTGTGTGTGTGTGTGTGTGTTGGACCAGGGGGCTGTGTGTGTGTGTGTGTGTGTGTGTGTATCTGTTTGTTGGACCAGGGGGCTGTGTGTGTGTATCTGTTTGTTGGACCAGGGGGCTGTGTGTGTGTGTGTGTGTCTGTTTGTTGGACCAGGGGGCTGTGTGTGTGTGTGTGTGTATCTGTTTGTTGGACCAGGGGGCTGTGTGTGTGTGTGTGTGTGTGTGTATCTGTTTGTTGGACCAGGGGGCTGTGTGTGTGTGTGTGTGTGTGTGTGTGTGTGTATCTGTTTGTTGGACCAGGGGGCTGTGTGTGTGTGTGTGTGTATCTGTTTGTTGGACCAGGGGGCTGTGTGTGTGTGTGTGTGTGTGTGTGTGTGTGTGTGTGTGTGTGTGTGTGTATCTGTTTGTTGGACCAGGGGGCTGTGTGTGTGTGTGTGTATCTGTTTGTTGGACCAGGGGGCTGTGTGTGTGTGTGTGTGTGTGTGTATCTGTTTGTTGGACCAGGGGGCTGTGTGTGTGTGTGTGTGTGTGTGTGTGTGTATCTGTTTGTTGGACCAGGGGGCTGTGTGTGTGTGCATCTGTTTGTTGGACCAGGGGGCTGTGTGTGTGTGTGTGTGTGTGCATCTGTTTGTTGGACCAGGGGGCTGTGTGTGTGTGTGTGTGTATCTGTTTGTTGGACCAGGGGGCTGTGTGTGTGTGTGTGTATCTGTTTGTTGGACCAGGGGGCTGTGTGTGTGTGTGTATCTGTTTGTTGGACCAGGGGGCTGTGTGTGTGTGTTGGACCAGGGGGCTGTGTGTGTGTGTGTGTGTGTGTGTGTGTGTGTGTATATGTTTGTTGGACCAGGGGGCTGTGTGTGTGTGTGTGTGTGTGTGTGTGTCTGTTTGTTGGACCAGGGGGCTGTGTGTGTGTGTATCTGTTTGTTGGACCAGGGGGCTGTGTGTGTGTGTGTATATATCTGTTTGTTGGACCAGGGGGCTGTGTGTGTGTGTGTGTGTGTGTGTGTGTGTGTATCTGTTTGTTGGACCAGGGGGCTGTGTGTATCTGTTTGTTGGACCAGGGGGCTGTGTGTGTGTGTGTGTGTGTGTATCTGTTTGTTGGACCAGGGGGCTGTGTGTGTGTGTGTGTGTGTGTGTGTGTATCTGTTTGTTGGACCAGGGGGCTGTGTGTGTATCTGTTTGTTGGACCAGGGGGCTGTGTGTGTGTGTGTTTGTGTGTGTGTGTATCTGTTTGTTGGACCAGGGGGCTGTGTGTGTGTGTGTGTGTGTGTGTGTGTGTATCTGTTTGTTGGACCAGGGGGCTGTGTGTGTGTGTGTGTGTGTGTGTGTGTGTGTGTGTGTGTGTGTGTGTGTGTGTGTGTGTGTGTGTGTGTGTATCTGTTTGTTGGACCAGGGGGCTGTGTGTGTGTGTATCTGTTTGTTGGACCAGGGGGCTGTGTGTGTGTGTGTGTATCTGTTTGTTGGACCAGGGGGCTGTGTGTGTGTGTGTGTGTATCTGTTTGTTGGACCAGGGGGCTGTGTGTGTGTGTGTATCTGTTTGTTGGACCAGGGGGCTGTGTGTGTGTGTGTGTGTGTGTGTGTGTGTATCTGTTTGTTGGACCAGGGGGCTGTGTGTGTGTGTGTGTGTATCTGTTTGTTGGACCAGGGGGCTGTGTGTGTGTGTTGGACCAGGGGGCTGTGTGTGTGTGTGTGTGTGTGTGTGTATCTGTTTGTTGGACCAGGGGGCTGTGTGTGTGTGTGTGTGTGTGTGTATATGTTTGTTGGACCAGGGGGCTGTGTGTGTGTGTGTGTGTGTGTGTGTGTGTCTGTTTGTTGGACCAGGGGGCTGTGTGTGTGTGTGTGTGTGTGTGTGTGTGTGTGTGTATCTGTTTGTTGGACCAGGGGGCTGTGTGTGTGTGTGTATATATCTGTTTGTTGGACCAGGGGGCTGTGTGTGTGTGTGTGTGTGTGTGTGTGTGTGTGTGTGTGTGTGTGTGTGTGTGTGTGTATCTGTTTGTTGGACCAGGGGGCTGTGTGTGTGTGTGTGTGTGTGTGTGTATCTGTTTGTTGGACCAGGGGGCTGTGTGTGTGTGTGTGTGTGTGTGTGTGTGTGTGTGTGTGTGTGTATGTATCTGTTTGTTGGACCAGGGGGCTGTGTGTGTGTATCTGTTTGTTGGACCAGGGGGCTGTGTGTGTGTGTGTGTGTATCTGTTTGTTGGACCAGGGGGCTGTGTGTGTGTGTGTGTGTGTGTGTGTGTGTGTGTGTATCTGTTTGTTGGACCAGGGGGCTGTGTGTGTGTGTATCTGTTTGTTGGACCAGGGGGCTGTGTGTGTGTGTGTGTGTGTGTGTGTGTGTGTGTGTGTGTGTGTGTGTGTGTGTGTGTGTGTGTGTATGTGTATCTGTTTGTTGGACCAGGGGGCTGTGTGTGTGTGTGTGTGTGTGTGTGTGTGTGTGTGTATCTGTTTGTTGGACCAGGGGGCTGTGTGTGTGTGTGTGTGTGTGTGTGTGTGTGTGTGTGTGTGTGTGTGTGTGTGTGTGTATCTGTTTGTTGGACCAGGGGGCTGTGTGTATCTGTTTGTTGGACCAGGGGGCTGTGTGTGTGTGTTGGACCAGGGGGCTGTGTGTGTGTGTGTGTGTGTGTGTGTGTGTGTATCTGTTTGTTGGACCAGGGGGCTGTGTGTGTGTGTGTGTGTGTGTATATGTTTGTTGGACCAGGGGGCTGTGTGTGTGTGTGTCTGTTTGTTGGACCAGGGGGCTGTGTGTATCTGTTTGTTGGACCAGGGGGCTGTGTGTGTGTGTGTGTGTGTGTGTGTGTGTGTGTGTATCTGTTTGTTGGACCAGGGGGCTGTGTGTGTATCTGTTTGTTGGACCAGGGGGCTGTGTGTGTGTGTGTGTGTATCTGTTTGTTGGACCAGGGGGCTGTGTGTATCTGTTTGTTGGACCAGGGGGCTGTGTGTGTGTGTGTGTGTGTGTGTGTGTGTGTGTGTGTGTGTGTGTGTGTGTGTATCTGTTTGTTGGACCAGGGGGCTGTGTGTATCTGTTTGTTGGACCAGGGGGCTGTGTGTGTGTGTTGGACCAGGGGGCTGTGTGTGTGTGTGTGTGTGTGTGTGTGTGTGTATCTGTTTGTTGGACCAGGGGGCTGTGTGTGTGTGTGTGTGTGTGTATATGTTTGTTGGACCAGGGGGCTGTGTGTGTGTGTGTCTGTTTGTTGGACCAGGGGGCTGTGTGTATCTGTTTGTTGGACCAGGGGGCTGTGTGTGTGTGTGTGTGTGTGTGTGTGTGTGTGTGTGTGTGTATCTGTTTGTTGGACCAGGGGGCTGTGTGTGTATCTGTTTGTTGGACCAGGGGGCTGTGTGTGTGTGTGTATCTGTTTGTTGGACCAGGGGGCTGTGTGTATCTGTTTGTTGGACCAGGGGGCTGTGTGTGTGTATCTGTTTGTTGGACCAGGGGACTGTGTGTGTGTGTGTGTGTGTATCTGTTTGTTGGACCAGGGGGCTGTGTGTGTGTGTGTGTATCTGTTTGTTGGACCAGGGGGCTGTGTGTGTGTGTGTGTGTGTGTGTGTGTGTGTGTGTGTGTGTGTGTGTGTATCTGTTTGTTGGACCAGGGGGCTGTGTGTGTGTGTGTGTATCTGTTTGTTGGACCAGGGGGCTGTGTGTGTGTGTGTGTGTATCTGTTTGTTGGACCAGGGGGCTGTGTGTACCTGTTTGTTGGCGAAGATGAGCAGCAGGGCGTCTCTCAGCTCTTTCTCTGTCAGCAGTTTTGCCAGCTCACTGTGGGCCTCCATCAGCCTGTCTCTGTGACAGCTGTCAATCACAAACACCACGGCTGGAGAAAGAAACAGAGAAAGTCAGGGCACTATTCATTCATAACCTGTTTCCTGGATGAGTCAAAAAAAAATAATTTCTGAAACGTTGTTTTTGGTATATATTTTCAAATTCTTTCTCTTCAAAATCAGTACGTGTCATATTTATTGATATACAGTAAGAGAAGCAGGTAATATGAAAGAGAGAGGATAGACAGATACTATATATACAAAAGTATGTGGACACCCTTTCAAATTAGTGGATTTGGCTATTTCAGCCACACCTGTTGCTGACAGGTGTATAAAATCGAGCACACAGCCATGCAATCTCCATAGACAAACAATGGCAGTAGAATGGCTCGTACTGATGAGCTCAGTGACTTTCAACGTGGCACCATCATAGGATGCCACCTTTCCAACAAGTCAGTTTGTTAGATTTCTGCCCTGCTAGAGCTGCCCCGGTCAACTGTAAGTGCTGTTACTGTGAAGTGGAAACGTCTAGGAGCAACAACGGCTCAGCCGCGAAGTGGTAGGCCACACAAGCTCACAGAATGGGATTGCACAGTGCTGAAGCGCGTAGCGTCTGTTCTTGGTTGCAACACTCACTACCAAATTCCAAACTGCCTCTGGAAGCAACGTCAGCACAATAACTGTTTGTCGGCAGCTTAATGAAATGGGTTTCCATGGCCGAGTGGTGGAAAGCTTGCCGCCATTGGACTCTGGAGCAGTGGAAACGCTTCACCATCTGGCAGTCCGACGGACGAATCTGGGTTTGGCGGATGCCAGGAGAACGCTACCTGCCCCAATGCATAGTGCCAACTGTAAAGTTTGGTGGAGGAGGAATAATGGTCTGGGGCTGTTTTTCATGGTTCGGGCTAGGCACCTTAGTTCCAGTGAAGGGAAATCTTAACGCTACAGCATACAATGACATTCTAGACGATTCTGTGCTTCCAACTTTTGTGCAACAGTTTGGGGAAGGCCCTTTCCTGTTTTAGCATGACAATGCCCCAGTGCACAAAGCAAGGTCCATACAGAAATGGTTTGTCGAGATCAGTGTGGAAGAACTTGACTGGCCTGCACAGAGCCCTGACCTCAACCCCATCAAACACCTTTGGGATGAATTGGAACGCAGACTGCAAGCCAGGCCTAATCACCCAACATCAGTGCCCGACCTCACCAATGCTCGTGGCTGAATGGAAGCAAGTCCCCGCAGCTATGTTCCAACATCTAGTGGAAAGCCTTCCAAAAGAGTGGAGGCTGTTACAGCAGCAAAGGGGGGACCAACTCCATATTAATGCCCATGATTTTGGAATGAGATGTCCGACAAGCAGGTGTCCACATACTTTTGGTCATGTAATGTACCTTGTGTGTTCAGGTAATAGTGCTTCCAGAGAGGTCGTAGCTTATGTTTTCCACCAACGTCCCAGATGGTGAACTTGAGATTCTTATACTCCACTGTTTCCACATTAAAACCTAGAGATGACAAGAAGGAATGGCTAGTGTCAATATAATTAAGGTAAATGTACAATTTTACACTTGCCTACATGACAAAGACTGTTGTGGGTTTACCTATGGTAGGGATTGGTTGCATAAACTCATCCTGTTTCAGCTTGAAGAGGATGGTGGTTTTCCCTGCACCATCCAGTCCCAGGGTCACCACCCTGATCTCCATCTTTGGACCGATGTGGACCCGGTTGTCCTGGAACAGAGAAAACCATGTAGTCTAAATGAGGTAACTAATTATCTTTCAATAGAGTGTGTGCCAAGTCTTGAATTCCTACAGAGTAGAGCAGAGTGCTGTACCTTGGTGAATGTGACGGGGATACCAGCGTCTAGCTGGATGTGGTCGGCCAGCTCAGTGAACTGCTGCTGCTGTTTCTGCAGAGTCTCCAACAGTCTGTTGATCTCCTGCTTGGCCAGAACCACCCTGCAGTCATCCTACCGAGAGAGACGGGAAAGTCATCAATCATGACTTACTATCAGTCCCTCCGGGATTTTACTGGGATTGTTTGTGATACTTGTGTGCAAAAATGTTTGACTTTGCTGCGGCAATTCTGACATTTTGTTTGGCAATATGCAATGATTGTCAAATTTTTCACAAATGCGCTGACGAGGGGTGGGTTGACGTGTGGCTTGATTGAACCATATGTGGTAAATGTGCAGTGATTGGTTGAGATTGTGAGCCCTCTTTGTGCTGCGATGATGAGTCAGTTAAATGTAGAAATAATGCAGGGATTAGTCAAATTTGCAAGCACTCGCATAATATACACGGCAGGGCATTATTGATTTTGAGAAAAAAAACATTTGCGATAGCAGAATCCAGGAGGGACTGTAAAATTGAATACGCATACAGAAGACCTTAGGAAGAACATAGCACTGCAAAGCTGCTTATTGAAAATGACGGCACCTTCCAGCGCAAGCAGAGATTGCGTTCCTACGTTGTGCTCTAGATGCTATGCCCATTGGTGGCCCCATTTTAGCTCCTACCTGCTGTAGTGTCTTCTCACAGTGCAAGCAGGCAGTGGAGACCTGGGAAAGCAGGATGGTCATGTCCTCCTGCTGCTGCCGGAGCCAGATGAGTCTCTCTCGGACGTGGGCGTCTACTACGCTGAGCGCCATCTCCTCCTGTCTGCACAGCGTCTCGTGGAGGTCAGCGAAGTAAGCCCGTACGCAGGACCGTGCACTCTCTGCCGTGCCTGGGACCTGGGGAACACCCACAGACGACTGAGTCCATCAGGAATACACAGATTACACACAGCATTAGGAAATATATACTATGATAAACCATAAGCTATATTATGACTTTTTGGAAGGAAACAATGAAGTTTCAGTGGACCTTGAAATGTAGCCATTGTAATTGGTAAACACAGTAACAGCTTTACATTGATTATACCTCAATTGCCTATCTATCCTCTTTGACATCTAAAGTTATTCTGTTGTATATTATGCAAAAAGTCATTGCCAGCTGTTCTTACATGTTCAGTGTGTGCCATGCCGATGCTGTCCTCCACTATCTGTTCTCCTCCCTCGATCTGCTGTACGATCCCAACCAGCTTCCTGGAATACTCCGACACCTCCTCTGTGAACGTCCGGATACAGTGGGCCATGTCCAGGATGGACGCACGGATCTGATTGGCCTCTGCCTCCAGAACTGCATGCTACAGGAAGGAAGCAATCAGCAAGGAGAAATTAATCAAATCATAGCAGTTGAACAGCCTCAACCGTCAACACCATAGTACCCTCCAAGCTTGTCACTAAGCTCAGGGCCCTTGGTCTGAACCCCTTCCTGTGCAACTGGGTCCTAGACTTCCTGACGGGCCGCCCCCAGGTGGTGAAGGTAGGCAACAACACCTCCGCCACACTGATCCTCAACACAGGAGCCCCACAGGGGTGCGTGCTCAGCCCCCTCCTTTACTCACTGTTCACCCATGACTACGCACCCGGGATTCCCTTAGCCGGTAAATGCCAGCAAAAAAAAAAGAAATGCAGATAAATAAATAAACTGTAGCCGGCCAAATTGTCCCGGAGAAGAAATGACGCTACTCCGATACAGAGTTGTGTGTCTCCCTCTCCCCTTTCATTTCTACAACTTGATTGGAGTCCATCTGTGGTAAATTCAATTGATTGGACATTATTTGGAAAGGCACACACCTGTCTATATAAGGTCCCACAGTTGACAGTGCATGTCAGAGCAAAAACCAAGCCATTAGGTCGAAGGAATTGTCCTTAGAGCTCCAAGACAGGATTGTGTTCGAGGCACAGATCTGGGGAAGGGTACCAAAACATTTCTGCAGCATTGAAGGTCCCCAAGAACACAGTGCCCTCAATCATTCTTAAATGGAAGAAGTTTGGAACCACCAAGACTCTTCCTAGAGCTGACGGCCCGGCCAAACTGAGCAATCGGGGGAGAAGGGCATTGGTCAGGGAGGTGACCAGGAACCCAATGGTCACTCTGACAGAGCTCCAGAGTTCCTCTGTGGAGATGGGAGAACCTTCCAGAAGAACAACCATCTCTGCAGCACTC
The DNA here is from genome assembly GCF_964263955.1 of Coregonus lavaretus. NCBI lineage: Eukaryota > Metazoa > Chordata > Actinopteri > Salmoniformes > Salmonidae > Coregonus > Coregonus lavaretus. The sequence goes on from NC_139991.1 coordinate 26,644,285, forward strand.
CACCAATCAGGCCTTTATGGTAGAGTGGCCAGACGGAAGCCACTCCTCAGTAAAAGGCACATGACAGCCCGCTTGGAGTTTGCACCTAAAGACTCCCAGACCATGAGAAACCAGATTCTCTGGTCTGATGAAACCAAGATTGAGCTCTTTGGCCTGAATGCCAACCGTCACGTCTGGAGGAAACCTGGCATCATCCCTAAGGTGAAGCATGGTGGTGGCAGCATCATGCTGTGGCGATGTTGTTCAGCGGCAGGGACTGGGAGACTGTCAGGATCAAGGGAAAGATGAACGGAGTAAAGTACAGAGAGATCCTCGATGAAAACCTGCTCCAGAGCGCTCAGGACCTTCCAACAGGACAACAACCCTAAGCACACAGCCAAAACAACGCAGGAGTGTTCGGGACAAGTCTCTGAATGTCCTTGAGCGGCCCAGCCAGAGCCCGGACTTGAACCCGATCGAACAACTTGCCACCCCCATCTAGCCAGCTAACTAGCTGTGTGAGTACTTGACGCCGTTCACTGAGGGTTAGTGCTATCCGGAATCCTTGGGACATCCCTACGCTAAACACTAACCTTAACACTTCCCAAACCATAACCCTTACCTAACCCAAACCTTAACCCTTACCATTTTAAAATGTCAACTTCAATGGGATAGGGACGTCCCAAGGATCCCGGATAGCAAGGACCGTTCACTGAGCAACGCTTAGAGTGCCAGCGCCAAATTTTGTGATTTATGTTTTTCCTTTAAAAGTGACAACTACCAGAATTCAGTGGCTACAGTATTTAGCTATTAAAACATAGCTAAATACCAATACATTGAACATGTGTCCAGCTGGCTAGCATGAGGCAGCTCAGTCTTCAGTCTAGATCATTGCAGTTTATCCTCCCATTCACAAAAAAAAATTTTCTGGTGCTCCTAAATTTGATGTGGTGCTTACATTAAAATGTTCTTTGTAGGGCTGTTTTTAGCACAATCAATACAGAAAAGGTTTTATTGGTTATCTGTGAATATTTCCACTCTAAAATCGGAATTGTATCGGATCCAAAAATGCCATATTGGTCGGGTTCTAATAAAAACATATATTGTTGTCTCTAGTGCTAGGAATGTTGCTTAAGAGATTGACATCAGTCAGTCAATACCGATACTGATATTCTCCAAGCGGACTCATCCTCCTTCCGTACCTTATGTCCCTGGTGCTTGCCGTACTCTTTGCACACGCAGCACATGAGTGGCCCAGGCTGGCAGATCTCCTCCTGACAGACAAACTCGATGGCGTGGACCTGGTGCTGCAGGCACAGCGTCTTCTCGTGGGGCTTGTCTGCCAGGGGCACCCGCCGGTGCTTGGCCAGGGTGCGGGTGGAGTGGATGAGCTGGGAGCAGTCTGCACACAGGTGGGTGGCACACACCGTGCAGTACATAGACGCCGTGTGGCTCTCGTCCTCGTCACAGCGGATTATACTCTAGAAGGAAAGGGAAGAACATAGGATAGTGTTACTTACTTAATGACAACACATGAAATGTAACCGTCATTGAGAACTGGATGGATTATGAAAAAACTAGGCAGAGCAAAGCAAATTCCCATATTGCTTTCACCTATCCTCTGTGTTTTCAGATAATTGCAGATGAAAGATGGGAACCCAGGGCGTGGGTAACTACTGCCTACCTCTCCCATGCCTTTGAGGGCATCCTCTGCCATGCCCAACTGGTTGGACGCTCCATTCTGCAGCCTCTCCAGAAGCTCCAGCAGAGCAAAGTTCTTCTTCAGACCCCACACACCAGAGTCCCCTGAGAGAGACAGAGAGAGGGATGGATGTCAGACCAGAGTATGTGAGGCATTGGAAATCCCACTCATCGCTCACGGAGGGTTTTTGCACATAGCTCCATGGCGCAATGTCCTTTCCCCCGCTCTGCAAAAAAAATAGATCAGCGCTCACAAAACATTTATAAATGCCACTGCAAATTTGCTCAAACTTAGACTCTTCTTTTTGTTTTACAATAGCCTATATAGAAATCAAAACGTCTCCAGTTCTGCTGCATGGGCTCATTCGTTGCCTTGCTATCAATTACAGGCTGTGTGATCCATTTCTTTGTCGACTCATATCAACATCTCTGCGCATTAGTGGTGGGGTCGGCTAAATAAATACAACAGAATAGGCCTTATTAAAAGAAAAGTGATGAAGGAAATGAAAAACGCTGGGCAGAGCACGCCCAGAGCTCGTAGCTGAGCAGTACCGGAGCGAAATTGGAGCAGGAGAGAATGCCGAATCGCCAACATTTTTTAAATCCGCTCCAGCCAAATTACACACGCTCCACTCCACTCACATCCTCTACCACAGACACAGGAAAACAATAGGCCTGTATAGAAACTGAACCCTACGGAACTCACCCAGTTCAGTGACCTGTCTGTCGAAGGGGCAGCGGACGGCTCTACCATGAAGGGGCAGCCGGGTCAGACAGTCATGGCAGACCGTGTGACCGCAGAGCAGCAGCCGGGGGACCTTGTCCCCTTGGAGAGAGAAGACATCCTCACACACTCCACACTCCAACACCTGGGAACCACAACAACAACACAAACACAGGTTTAGTCAGACACCCACACACAGGTTGAGTGTTTGCATATTTATTTCTCCATGGACTGAGATTAGGAATATGCATTGCCTTATTGTCCCCCTCCTGCCTCTATCATTTTCATAGTCACTTAATGCTTTGTGTAAGAGCTAATGAAGATCGAAAGCAATAAAATAAAATAATAAAACACTTTTTTTGGGGGGCTGATTTTTGTCCATCCTCCACCGATTCAGTATGTCATTTTCATAGTCATGGCATGCTTTGTGTAAGAGTTAATGAAGATTGAAAGACCCCCAGAAAAGAAAATCTAAATTTCAACAACGAAAAAGCTGTGGATTTTTGTCCATCCTCCCCCGATTAAAAATATCATTTTTATAGTCATGACACGCTTTGTGTAAAAGCTATTGAAGAATGAAAGCTAAATAAATTATGAAAACGCTAGAATTTTTGGTTATTGAAAAAAACCTGTGAATTTTTGTCCCTCATCCCAATTCTGAATATAGCATTTTAGGGGTGGCAGGTAGCTTAGTGGTTAAGAGCGTTGTGCCAGTAACCGAAAGGTCGCTGGTTCTAATCCCCGAGCCGACTAGGTGAAAATCCTGTCGATGTGCCCTTGAGCAAGGCACTTAACCCTAATTGCTCCTTTAAGTCGCTCTGGATAAGAGCGTCTGCTAAATTACTAAAATCTAATAGTCATGGCACGCTTTGTGTAAGAGCCAATGATTTATATATACACTGGATATATTTAGGAAGCTATAGAAATGCATTTATTCATGTTTACATTTGTTTTTGCCACATTTATTCTATTACAGACACCTTAATGCATACTTTTGAATTATATTATGTGAGCTAAACATACAAAAATGAAGAAAATAATCTTTAAAGTATATATTTTTTAGATTACTAATGTTACTGTCACCACAATAACTAAAATACTTATACATTTAATTTAGTCCTTGAAACACAACTGAAATACTGTATAATTCCTATGGAGGCCTGCTCCTACTGGGGAGTGCCAATATAAAGCTTATTTCTCTGAAACTTTGTACACAAATTTGTTTACATCCCTGTTAGTGAGCATTTCTCCTTTGCCAAGATAAACCATCCACCTGACAGGTGTAGCATATCAAGAAGCTGATTAAACAGCTTGATCATCACACCAGATACTGACTGGTTGTCCGATCCACGCCCCAAGGTGTTTTTTTTTTTAACAGATGCATATCTATATTCCCTGTCGTGTAAAATCAATAGATTAGGGCCTAATGAATTTATTTCAATTGACTGATTTCCTTATATGAAGTAACTCAGTAAAATCTTAGAAACTGTTTAGCGTTTATATTTGTGTTCATTGTACATCAATGGTAATAGCTATTGAAGTTTAAATCTAAAATCTTATTAAGAAATACACAAAAAGTGTGGATTTTTCTCCAGCCACCACTGATTCAGAATATACCATCTTCATAGTCATGGCAGGATTGGTTCAATAACTATTGAGGAGAGGGAATAGAATATCCAATATAAAACCAATTTGACCTCGGTCTGGTTAAATGATGCAGTATCAAGCTAGCTAGCTATGTTAATATACGCATCCAATTAACAGGTGAAGTTAACTGATGCAATTGCGTGGTTTACAAAAAGCTGTCAGGGCACTTAATTGCACACAGAAATGCCATCTGGATTTTGTGGATTGCATGTCTACGCAGACACAAAAACTGCAGGCCCATCGTTTGACACTGCAGTGACGCCCCGGCAGAAGAAGCATCCGAAGCCACGAAGGCAGAATTGAGCGCCCTTGTCGGCCGATTCGACCGATATTATCGCCCCCAAACATTGTTTATATGCTTCTTCAGACGTGCAAGTATTCAACCAACCTTCACCGTGTTGCCTGTGGCCCCTCTGCCGTGCCGAACACAGACGTCCATCGTTGCTGCGGTCCCCTGCTTGTTTACACCCACAGCAGCCGCCATCCTAGGACTAAACCATTTCCACGGTGTCAGTGTGAATCCGAAAATGCCTATGCGGAATATCTGTAGACCGCCAACTGAATTTGAGAAAATTGAATTATGAAATGTAACTTTTGTATCGATAAGAAAAAACGAATATGTTTGGTTATTGAAATAAAACAAATATATAATGAAACTGTCGATTATCTATGACCCCTAATATGGACATGGAAAAGTCCGTCAGCTTTTTCCGTCAGTTCCACGGTTTGTGGATTTTAGCGCCCTCTTGCCTTCTTTCTGCAACACTAAATTCACCGTTTCTGAACCTGTACAACAATTTCAAACTGTACTGTCTCAACCCAGTCTCTCATTAACTATGTACAAATAAGCACAACGTTGTTATGTACTAATAGCACAAACTCATGGTGCATCGCGCTCACAACCGTAACACCTCTGATGCCACACCCCTTCTGGATCTCTTTAAACTTGATGCGCCCTGAGTTTGCGCTATTAGTACAAATAAACATAACTGTTTATTTGGATGTAGCTAGCTACACTGCTCAAAAAAATAAAGGGAAGACTAAAATAACACATCCTAGATCTGAATGAATGAAATAATCTTATTTTTATATTTTTCTTTACATAGTTGAATGTGCTGACAACAAAATCACACAAAAATTATCAATGGAAATCAAATGTATCAACCCATGGAGGTCTGGATTTGGAGTCACCCTCAAAATTAAAGTGGAAAACCACACTACAGGCTGATCCAACTTTGATGTAATGTCCTTAAAACAAGTCAAAATGAGGCTCAATAGTGTAGACAGCTGGCGTCGGGTAAGTTTGGCTTTATACATAGCTTGGGCTTTGTCGAGTAAGGCTTAAACTATGTATTTAGATTGTAGTTAGGTATTATAGGTAGGCATCGTGGGCTGTATATTATTAGGTATTATAGGTAGGCATCGTGGGCTGTTGTGGGTAGTTATTGTAGGTTAGCATTGTATTCGGCGGTGCCGGGTGTAGCACGAAGCTAGCTAGCTAGCTAACTCACCTCCTGGACTAGCTGGCGAGTAGCTATTAGCAACGGTAGCAACTAAATACAATATCCTTTTAGCCAGCTACATTTGTTCGCAGCGCCGCCGTTATTCAAACAAAGTCAACACAGCAGCCATTGCTAGCTAGCCAACACGACCGGCTAACTGTACTGTAGCAGCTAAATACAATATATTTGTGCTAGCTAGCCAACGTTTAATTATTGCTGCGTTATGAAAGGAACTAGACACGGACACGAATTATCTGTTTAGTGTGTTAACACACTATTGGTAGTTTGTTGTAACCAAGTATTGGTGCTAAACTGTGTGTTATTGGATGCTAGCATGCTAGTTAGCTATAGCGTCATAGTTAGCTAGCTGAATAAAGTAAGTTGAGTCTATTCCTTGAAACATTGAACCGCTGTAGTTCACAACAATTCTAATTTCTAAAGTGGAAGTTGGGAGAGTTTTATTCGGGTGGTTCAGTGAAACAATTATAGTTTCTGAGGTGAAGTTGGGAGAGTTATATTTGGGAGTTTTGGTTTTTACTCTCTCCTTTCCCAGATGTTTAGTTCATTTCATTCCGATCTCCTCTGCATTATTGTAGCCATTTGCTACAGCCTGTCAACTATGCCTCTGCCTATCCCTGTTCTCTCCTCTCCGCACAGGCTACACAAACGCCACACACCGCGTGGCTGCTGCCTCTCTAACCTGGTGGTCCCTGCACGCACCCCACACCTGGAGTTCCAGGTCTCAGGCAGCCTCTGGAACTGCTGTTCTGCTGCCAACAAGGCTGACTTCATCCCAGCCTATGCTACCCTCCAGTCCCTCGACTTCCTGGCGCTGACGGAAACATGGATTACCACTGAAAACACTGCTACTCCTACTGCTCTCTCCTCGTCTGACCATGTGTTCTCGCATACCCCGAGAGCATCTGGTCAGAGGGGTGGTGGCACAGGAATCCTCATCTCTCCCAAGTGGACATTCTCAATTTTTCCCCTAACCCATCTGTCTATCTCCTCATTTGAATTCCATGCTGTCACAGTCACTAGCCCATTTAAGCTTAATATCCTTGTCATCTATCGCCCTCCAGGTTCCCTTGGAGAGTTCATAAATGAGCTTGACGCCTTGATAAGTTCCTTTCCTGAGGATGGCTCACCCCTCACAGTTTTGGGGGATTTCAACCTCCCTACGTCTACATTTGACTCATTTCTCTCTGCCTCCTTCTTTCCACTCCTCTCCTCTTTTGACCTCACCCTCTCACCGCCCCCCCCTACTCACAAGGCAGGCAATACGCTTGACCTCATCTTTACTAGATGCTGCTCTTCTACTAATCTCACTGCAACTCCCCTCCATGTCTCCGACCACTACTTTGTATCCTTTTCTCTCTCGCTCTCCTCCAACACTACTCACTCTGCCCCTACACAGATGGTAATGCGCCGCCGCAACCTTCGCTCTCTCTCTCCCACTACTCTCTCCTCTTCCATCCTATCATCTCTTCCCTCTGCTCAATCCTTCTCCCTCCAATCTCCTGATTCTGCCTCCTCAACCCTCCTCTCCTCCCTTTCTGCATCCTTTGACTCTCTGTGTCCCCTATCCTCCCGGCCGGCTCGGTCCTCCCCTCCAGCTCCGTGGCTTGATGACTCATTGCGTGCTCACAGAACAGAGCTCCGGGCAGCGGAGCGGAAATGGAAGAAAACTAAACTCCCTGCCGACCTGGCATCTTTTCACTCCCTCCTCTCTACATTTTCTTCATCTGTTTCTGCTGCTAAGGCCACTTTCTACCACTCTAAATTCCAAGCATCTGCCTCTAACCCTAGGAAGCTCTTTGCCACATTCTCCTCCCTGCTGAATCCCCCCCCCCCCCCCCCCTCCTCCTCTCTCTCTGTGGATGACTTCGTCAACCACTTTGAAAAGAAGGTTGACGACATCCGATCCTCGTTTGTTAAGTCTAATGACACTGCTGGTCCTGCTCACACTGCCCTACCCTATGCTTTGACTTCTTTCTCCCCTACCTCACCTCGCTGATCAACTCATCCTTGACCGCTGGCTATGTCCCTTCCATCTTCAAGAGAGCGAGAGTTGCACCCCTTCTCAAAAAACCAACACTCGATCCCACTGATGTCAACAACTACAGACCACTATCCCTTCTTTCTTTTCTTTCCAAAACTATTGAGCGTGCCGTCTTTAGCCAACTCTCTTGCTATCTCTCTCAGAATGACCTTCTTGATCCAAACCAGTCAGGTTTCAGGACTGGTCATTCAACTGAGACTGCTCTTCTCTGTGTCACGGAGGCTCTCCGCACTGCTAAAGCTAACTCTCTCTCCTCTGCTCTTGTCCTTCTAGACCTGTCTGCTGCCTTTGATACTGTGAACCATCAGATCCTCCTCTCCACCCTCTCCGAGCTGGGCATCTCCGGCGCGGCTCACTCCTGGATCGCGTCCTACCTGACCGGTCGCTCCTACCAAGTGGCGTGGCGAGAAGCTGTCTCCGCACCACGTGCTCTCACCACTGGTGTCCCCCAGGGCTCAGTTCTAGGCCCTCTCCTATTCTCCCTATACACCAAGTCACTTGGCTCTGTCATATCCTCACATGGCCTCTCCTATCATTGCTACGCTGACGATACACAACTAATCTTCTCCTTTCCCCCTTCTGATAACCAGGTGGCGAATCGCATCTCTGCATGTCTGGCAGACATATCAGTATGGATGATGGATCACCACCTCAAGCTGAACCTTGGCAAGACGGAGCTGCTCTTCCTCCCGGGGAAGGACTGCCCGTTCCATGATCTCGCCATCACGGTTGACAACTCCATTGTGTCCTCCTCCCAGAGTGCGAAGAGCCTTGGCGTGACCCTGGACAACACCCTGTCGTTCTCCGCTAACATCAAGGCGGTGACCCGATCCTGCAGGTTCATGCTCTACAACATTCGGAGAGTACGACCCTGCCTTACACAGGAAGCGGCACAGGTCCTAATCCAGGCACTTGTCATCTCCCGTCTGGATTACTGCAACTCGCTGTTGGCTGGGCTCCCTGCCTGTGCCATTAAACCCCTACAATTCATCCAGAATGCCGCAGCCCGTCTGGTGTTCAACCTTCCCAAGTTCTCTCACGTCACCCCGCTCCTCCGCACACTCCACTGGCTTCCAGTTGAAGCTCGCATCTGTTACAAGACCATGGTGCTTGCCTATGGAGCTGTGAGGGGATCGGCACCTCTGTACCTTCAGGCTCTGATCAGTCCCTACATCCAAACGAGGGCATTGCGTTCATCCACCTCTGGCCTGCTGGCTCCCCTTCCTCTGCGGAAGCATAGTTCCCGCTCAGCCCAGTCAAAACTGTTCGCTGCTCTGGCACCCCAATGGTGGAACAAGCTCCCTCACGACGCCAGGACAGCGGAGTCACTCACCACCTTCCGGAGACATTTGAAACCCCACCTCTTTAAGGAATACCTGGGATAGGATAAAGTAATCCTTCTACCCCCCCCCCCTAAAAAAATAAATAAAATAAAATACTAAAATATTGTAAAGTGGTTATCCCACTGGCTATAGGGTGAATGCACCTATTTGTAAGTCGATAAGAGCGTCTGCTAAATGACGTAAATGTAAATGTAAATGTAGTGTGTGTGGCCTCCACGTGCCTGTATGACCTCCCTACAACGCCTGGGCATGCTCCTGATGAGGTGGCGGATGGTCTCCTGAGGGATCTCCTCCCAGACCTGGACTAAAGCATCCGCCAACTCCTGGACAGTCTGTGGTGCAACACATTGGTGGATGGAGCGAGACATGATGTCCCAGATGTGCTCAATTGGATTCAGGTCTGGGGAACGGGCGGGCCAGTCCATAGCATCAATGCCTTCCTCTTGCAGGACCTGCTGACACACTCCAGCCACATGAGGTCTAGCATTGTCTTGCATTAGGAGGAACCCAGGGCCAACCGCACCAGCATATGGTCTCACAAGGGGTCTGAGGATCTCATCTCGGTACCTAATGGCAGTCAGGCTACCTCTGGCGAGCACATGGAGGGCTGTGCGTCCCCCCAAAGAAATGCCACCCCACACCATGACTGACCCACCGCCAAACCGGTCATGCTGGAGGATGTTGCAGGCAGCAGAACGTTCTCCACGGCGTCTCCAGACTCTGTCACGTCTGTCACATGTGCTCAGTGTGAACCTGCTTTCATCTGTGAAGAGCACAGGGCGCCAGTGGCGAATTTGCCAATCTTGGTGTTCTCTGGCAAATGCCAAATGTCCTGCACGGTGTTGGGCTGTAAGCACAACCCCCACCTGTGGACGTCGGGCCCTCATACCACCCTCATGGAGTCTGTTTCTGACCGTTTGAGCAGACACATGCACATTTGTGGCCTGCTGGAGGTCATTGTGCAGGGCTCTGGCAGTGCTCCTCCTACTCCTCCTTGCACAAAGGCGGAGGTAGCAGTCCTGCTGCTGAGTTGTTGCCCTCCTACGGCCTCCTCCACGTCTCCTGATGTACTGGCCTGTCTCCTGGTAGCGCCTCCATGCTCTGGACACTACGCTGACAGACACAGCAAACCTTCTTGCCACAGCTCGCATTGATGTGCCATCCTGGATGAGCTGCACTACCTGAGCCACTTGTGTTGGTTGTAGACTCCGTCTCATGCTACCACTAGAGTGAAAGCACCGCCAGCATTCAAAAGTGACCAAAACATCAGCCAGGAAGCATAGGAACTGAGAAGTGGTCTGTGGTCACCACCTGCAAAACCAGTCCTTTATTGGGGGTGTCTTGCTAATTGCCTATAATTTCCACCTGTTGTCTATTCCATTTGCACAACAGCATGTGAAATTTATTGTCAATCAGTGTTGCTTCCTAAGTGGACAGTTTGATTTCACAGAAGTGTGATTGACTTGGAGTTACATTGTGTTGTTTAAGTGTTCCCTTAATTTTTTTGAGCAGTGTATTTTACAGTGAGAATGCGAGGTAAGTGATTTTTCAGAAATGAGAAATAATCGAGTATTTCGGCCCGCATAACTCTAAACTCTTATTTTATTTCAGTCAGTTACATGTATTGGTTCAGCTGCTTGCTGATATTAATTATGTAAAAATACAATAATGTAAATCGTGGAAGCACATGGAAATACTTTTTAGTGAATTATTTAGTTATTTAATTCATGACTTAAAAGTGGCGGCCTATGAGTGACGGACTGTGAAACTCAATCTCCCATGATTCCAGAACTGACCGTTTTTTACAATTACATATTATTTGCAGAAACACCAGTGTACATACAAGAAGTATACAAACAGACAATGATAACATATGCTAGGGGGTACAACAAATTACAGATTATACAAAGACTTTAAAAGACACACACATATTGATTGTTTTAACAGCTTTCTTATTGGAAGAATGTAGAATGGTCTTAATGTGCTGATCGAACTCCTTATAGAGAACATGGAAGAGTGTTTTTTTATTAGTGAATTTACATTTATGAATATGACATTTTTTCCATTAGCACAGTTACATTTAAGAGTTGTATTTTTCTTTATCCTTATTATAGTCAAGTAAACCGAGCAGCACATTCTCCCATAATAAAAAAAAGTCATCAAGAATATTAACAATTATAAAACTATAAATATCTTGCCATAATTTACATGTAGACAATGCCAAGATAAATGCAAAACTGTTTCTGGATTCTCAACACAAAAAGTACAGTTAATGTATTTTTTGAGTTTCTTCAGGTAATGATTCGCAGGGTACAGAACTGACCGTGTTGTGTTCGTTCTTATTATACCTCAGTGGTTGTGTTGAATACCTCACCCAACTTAAAATAAGCAATTGCTCTGCATATAATACATAACATATAATAAACAGAATAAACTATTTTGCATTTTAATTAGATCTTTGATGGTGTAGCTAGTTTATTTATGGCCTGTACAGTTGAAGTCGGAAGTTTACAAACACTTAGGTTGGAGTCATTAAATCTCGTTTTTCAACCACTCCACAAATTTCTTGTTAACAAACTATAGTTTTGGCAAGTCGGTTAGGACATGACACAAGTAATTTTTCCAACAATTGTTTACAGACAGATTATTTCACTTATAATTCACTGTATCACAATTCCAGTGGGTCAGAAATTTACATACACTAAGTTGACTGTGCCTTTAAACTTCCAGAAAATGATGTCATGGCTTTAGAAGCTTCTGATAGGCTAATTGACTTCATTTGAGTCATTTGGAGGTTTACCTGTGGATGTATTTCAAGGCCTACCTTCAAACTCAGTGCCTCTTTGCTTGACATCATGGGAAAATCAAAAGAAATCAGCCAAGACCTCAGAAAAAGAATTGTAGACCTCCACAAGTCTGGTTCATCCTTGGGAGCAATTTCTAAACGCCTGAAGGTACCACGTTCATCTGTACAAACAATAGTACGCAAGTATAAACACCATGGGACCGCGCAGCTGTCATACCGCTCAGGAAGGAGACGCGTTCTGTCTCCTAGAGATTGTTGTGTCGAGTAAACATTGCTAATTATGCTGTGATACCCAGGAGAACCGCTGACGCTGAATTTTCATCATAAAGGTTTATTAATAACAAAGGGTTACAGCGTCGATTTACAGATACCTGCAGATACCTGGAGAATAATCGCCCCATCTCTAATCTGATTATTCTGTCTTCCTTTTGTCCTAACTGTGGTATATACTTTATGTAATCTGATATGGGTGTTCCCCTACAGACCAATCACCTGTCTCCACACAACAGACTTCCTCTGTTCTATGGGGTGTCCCCACAAAACTACTCCCCCTAAGCTGAATAAACCTCCTCTCAGGCTCCATTTGAAAACGTTAGCAAAGTCATAATTCCTCAGATACTACAAGATGAACGTACTTTGGTGTGAAAAGTGCAAATCAATCCCAGAACAACAGAAAAGGACCTTGTGAAGATGCTGGAGGAAACAGGTACAAAAGTATCTATATCCACAGTAAAACGAGTCCTATATCGACATAACCTGAAAGGCTGCTCAGCAAGGAAGAAGCCACTACTCCAAAACCGCCATAAAAAAGCCAGACTACGGTTTGCAACTGCACATGGGGACAATGATTGTACTTTTTGGAGAAATGTCCTCTGGTGTGATGAAAGAAAAATAGAACTGTTTGGCCATAATGACCATCGTTATGTTTGGAGGAAAAAGGGGGATGCTTGCAAGTCGAAGAACACCATCCCAACCGTGAAACACGGGGGTGGCAGCATCATGCTGTGGGGGTGCTTTGCTGCAGGAGGGACTGGTGCACTTCACAAAATAGATGGCATCATGAGGAAGGAAAAGTATGTGGATATATTGAAGCAACATCTCAAGACATCAGTCAGGAGTTAAAGCTTGATCACAAATGGGTCTTCCAAATGGACAATGACCCCAAGCATACTTCCAAAGTTGTGGCAAAATGGCTTAAGGAAAACAAAGTCAAGGAATTGGAGTGGCCATCACAAAGCCCTGACCTCAATCCTATAGAAAATGTGTGGGCAGAACTGAAAAAGCATGTGCGAGCAAGGAGGCCTACAAACCTGACTCAGTTACACCAGCTCTGTCAGGAGGAATGGGGCAAAATTCACCCAACTTATTGTGGGAAGCTTGTGGAAGGCTACCTGAAACGTTTGACCCAAGTTAAACAATTTAAAGGCAATGCTACCAAATACTAATTGAGTATATGTAAACTTCTGACCCACTGGGAATGTGATGAAAGTAATAAAAGCTGAAATAAATCATTCTCTCTACTATTATTCGGACATTTCACATTCTTAAAATAAAGTGGTGATCCTAACTGACCTAAGACAGGGAATTTTTACTAGGATTAAATGTCAGGAATTGTGTGAAAAACTGAGTTTAAATGTATTTGGCTAAGGTGTATGTAAACTTCCGACTTCAACTGTATGTGTCCCATAGAAATATCATATCTGCACATTTAAAACTGTAATTATCTTTTTACTGTCTGTATACCAATTGTGTAAATGTGAATATACAAATATAGTTAATAAATAGTAATACCAGCATTACTCGCACCTGTGATTTTAATGAATTAAAGCAGATCAATAACAAAAACATTTGAGTGTTAATTGTGGAGGCTTTGCCTTTTGCTTTTGCACAATATAACACAGTCCCCACAATAATGAAAATCAACCATCCACAATATACCCCAAGGTAGATGTCAAGAGTGAGATCTCTACCTTGGAGGATTTCTTAACAGACTTTTCAATGCTAGGATCGTTACACTACTCCCTCGGTTCAGAAAACACAACCTATGCTTCTATATCACAAATCCCTCATGCCTTAACAGGACATGCTTTTGACCCTCATGCACTATCCTACTTCTGCGCACCAGAGTAGCAAATGGTAGGAGGGGGTATTGACCTGAGGTAGGCTTGAAGCCAGGTCGCTTGACCCTAAGGAAATCACACTACACACAACAACCCCAAGAGAGTAAGGGCCTCATCAAGGCTAGCGTCGTTCAACTGTCAGGCAGCTTGACTACCTTGTTAGGACATTTCTAACTAGTACTAAATGCAGTTGCAATATACTGACCAAGTTTAGCTTGCTCACTGGCTTTCATTTCAATGTGGGATTAAATACAAAGTAGTGCTAAAAAACTTTCAGATCATCAGACCGATTGACTGTAACCTAAGCCTCTGTCTTGCAAGCATGAACTCTTACGTTGCATGTATTGAAAATAGATTCAAAATGTTATATTACACACAAAATAAGAGGAACCACAGCTAATGTACATTAAAACCACATAGTTATGCACTTGTAATTTCATAACATATCTAATATAATGACCTACAGTATATCATAATTTTATGACATACAGTGCATTCGGAAAGTATTCAGACCCCTTGACTTTTTTCACATTTTGTTACGTTACAGCCTTAATCTAAAATTGATTAGATTGTTTTTTCCCCCCTCATCAATCCACACACAATACCCAATAATGAAAAAGCAAACAGGTTTGTAGAAATTTTTGCAAATGTATTAAAAATAAAAAACAGATATCACATTTATATAGACAGGTGTGTGCCTTTCCAAATAATGTCCAATCAATTGAATTTACCACAGGTGGACTCCAATCAAGTTGTAGAAACATCTCAAGGATGATCAATAGAAACAGGATGCACCTGAGCTCAATTTCGAGTCTCGTAGCAAAGGGTCTGAATACTTATGTAAAGAAGTTTTTTTATTTTTTTATTTTTTTTATTTTTTTGTAATACATTTGCTAAACTTTCTAAAAACCTGTTTTCGCTGTGTCATTATGGGGTATTGTGTACAGATTGAGGAGGAAAAAATGTCATTTATTCCATTTTAGAATAAGACTGTAACGTAACAGAATGTGGAGAAAGGGAAGGGGTCTGAATACTTTCCGAATGAACTGTAGATCTCTTTCTGTCTGCTTTGCTTGCCTTGCAGCCTCCTGCTTAAACCCCTGTGTCCTTTCACTTCCGCCTCCAACGTCGTTTTAGAGTATTTGGCAGTACATCCAACTTTCCTCCCAACCGCAGATCACATGTAACAATGCCAGCCCAGAACCTCCACATCCAGCTTCTTCACCTGCGGGATCATCTGAGGAGGGGGATGGGGGGTGCTGAGGAGTATTTCTGTCTGTAATAAAGCCCTTTTGTGGAGAAAAACCCATTCCGATTGGCTGGGCCTGGCTCCCCAGTGGGTGGGCTTATGCCCTCCCAGACCCACCCATGGCTGCGCCCCTGCCCAGTCATGTGAAATCCATAGATTAGGGCCTAATGAATTTATTTCAGTTGACTGATTTCCTTATATGAACTGTAACTCAGTAAAATCTTTGAAATTGTCGCATGTTGCGTTTATATTTTTGTTAATTATTAGTTGGTCATATGGTTGTGGAAGGCTTGTATTTAGCCTAGGTATAATTTTATAAGCCCTGAATTCATTAGATTATCAAAACTATGAAATAACACATATGGAATCATGTAGTAACCAAAAATGTTTTAAACAAATCAAAATATATTTTATATTTGAGATTCTTCAAAGTAACCACCCTTTGCCTTGATGACAGCTTTGCACACTCTTGGCATTCTCTCAACCAGCTTCATGAGGAATGCTTTTCCAACAGTCTTGAAGGAGTTCCCACATATGCTGAGCACTTGTTGGCTGCTTTTCCTTCACTCTGCGGTCCAACTCATCCCAAATCATCTCGATTGGGTTGAGGTCGGGTGATTGTGGAGGCCAGTTCATCTGATGCAGCACTCCATTACTCTCCTTCTTGGTCAAATAGCCCTTACACAGCCTGGAGGTGTGTTTTGGGTCCTTGTCCTGTTGAAAAACAAATGATAGTCCCACTATGGGATGGCGTATCGCTGCAGAATGCTGTGGTAGCCATGCTGGTTAAGTGTGCCTTGAATTCTAAATAAATCACAGAGAGTGTCACCAACAAGCACCCCCACACCATCACACCTCCATGTGTGGTTCCCACCGTGAAGCAAGGAGGAGGAGGCAGGTAGCTTAGTGGTTAAGAGCATTGTGCCAGTAACCGAAAGGTCGCTGGTTCTAATCCCCGAGCCGACTAGGTGAACAATCTGTCGATGTGCCCTTGAGCAAGGCACTTAACCCTAATTGCTCCTGTAAGTCGCTCTGGATAAGAGCGTCTGCTAAATGACTAAAAATGTAAATGCAGAGATCATCCATTCGCCTACTCTGCGTCTCACAAAGACACAGCTGTTGGAACCAGATTTCCACCGGTCTAATGTCCATTGCTCGTGTTTCTTGGCCCAAGCAAGTCTCTTCTTATTATTGGTGTCCTTTAGTAGTGGTTTCTTTGCAGCAATTCGACCATGAAGGCCTGATTCACGCAGTCTCCTCTGAACAGTTGATGTTGAGATGTTTCTGTTACTTGAACTCTGTGAAGCATTTATTTGGGCTGCAATCTGAGGTGGAGTTAACTCTAATGAACTTATCCTCTGCAGCAGAGATAACTCTGGGTCTTCCTTTCCTGTGGCGGTCCTCATGAGAGCCAGTTTCATCATAGCGCTTGATAGTTTTTGCAACTGCACTTGAAGAAACTTTCAAAGTTCTTGATATTTTCCTGGATTGCTGACCTTCATGTCTTGAAGTAATGATGGACTGTCGTTTCTCTTTGCTTATTTGAGCTGTTCTTGCCATAATATGGACTTGGTCTTTTACCAAATGGGCTCCCGAGTGGCGCAGCGGTCTAAGGCACCGCATCTCAGTGCTTGAGGCATCACTGCAGACCCCCTGGTTCGATTCCAGGCTGTATCACAACCGGCCTGTAGGGCGGCGCACAATTGGCCCAGCGTCGTCCGGGTTTGGCCGGTGTAGGCCGTCATTGTAAATAAGAATGTGTTCTTAACTGACTTGCCTAGTTAAATAAAGGTTAAAAAATATATATATATTGGGCTATCTTCTGTATACCACATCTACCTTGTCACAACACAACTGGTTGGCTCAAACGCATTAAGAAGGAAAGGAATTCCACAACTTAACTTTTAAGAAGGCACAACTATTAATTGAAATGCATTCCAGGTGACTACCTCATGAAGCTAGATGAGAGAATGCCAAGAGTGTGCAAAGCTGTCATCAAGGCAAAGGGTGGCTACTTTGAACAATCTCAAATATAAAATATATTTTGATTTGTTTAATGCTTTTTTGGTTACTACATGATTCCACATGTGTTATTTCATAGTTGTGATGTCTTCACTCTCATTCTACAATGTAGAAAATAGTAAAAATAAAGAAAAACCCTTTAATTAGTAGGCATGTCCAAACTTTTGACTGTTATATATATTGTGAATCGCCCATAAGTTTGAAAAAATCGAGATGTGATTTTTAGGCCATATCGCCCAGCCGTAGTTGAGGGGAAGGGATTTCCCCTGTAGTGGAACCGAATACTGTGTTCCAACTTCATTGCTGTCAGTCATGCTCTCATAAGTGTCTCATTGGTCCCTCATCGGAACATGCTCATCTGCATGTTCTTATCCTGCCCCAAACACTGCCTTTTTGGCTTGCATGACAGCTACACACACACACACACACACACACACACACACACACACACACACACACACACACACACACACACACACACACACACACACACACACACACACACACTGCCATCCCACTCACCCTTCTCTATATCTGTAGTGTGTAGTAAAGCAGGGCAGAGGCTCCAGCCAGAGGGTGCCATGCCATGCGAAAACATGAACCATCAGCATACAATGACACCTTTGTTTTTAAGCCCTGGATTTCTAATCCCTTGATATTATTGTTGGATCTGATTTTAATAGCTAACATCTCGATGGCAATAATAAATAGATATGCCGATAGTGGACAACCTTGTTTCACTCCTCTTGACAGTTTAATTTATAAGAGATTGTCCAAAATTGAAATGCTCCAGGCATTTATATATAAACCCCAGTCGTACTTTATCAAATGCCTTTTCGAAGTCTGCTATGAATACTAGGCCTGGCTTCCCAGATTTTCATAGTGTTCTATTGTTTCCAGTACTTGCCTTATATTATCTCCAATGTATCGCCCATGTAAAAAACCTGTCTGATTAGAATGAATAATGTCTGACAATACCTTTTTAATTCTATGCGCTATACATTTTGCTAGAATTTATGCATCACAACACTGAAGTGTAAGGGGCCTCCAATTTTTTTAATGGACTGGATCTTTATATTTTCCACTTGTATCCTGTTTCAGTAATAATGAAATCAGGCCTTCTTCTTGAGCGTCTGATAATCTACCATTTACATAGGAGTGGTCAAAACATGCTAATAACGGTCCTCTGAGTATATCAAAAAAGGTTTGGTATACCTCGACTGGTATGCCTTCCAACCCTAGAGTTTTCCCGGACTTAAAGTCTTTAATTGCATCCAGAAGTTCCTCCTCTGTAATTTCACCTTCACATGAGTCTTTCTGTATGGCTGTTAATTTTACATTATCAATAGAAAAAAAAATTGCTTCAGTTAGAGGAGATGGAGGAGACTGAAACGAAAATATATGCTTAAAGTACTTTGATTCCTCCTTCAAAATATCATTTGGTGAATCATGGGTGACTCCGTCATTTGTAACCAGTTTCAATAAATTCTTGTTGGTAGCATTCCTATGTTGAAGATTAAAAAATAATTTGGTGCATTTTTCCCCATATTCCATCAAGTTTGCTTTAATTTTTATAATATATTACACTTGATCTTTCTTGAATAAGTTTCTCCATTTCTTTTTGTTTTTCCTCTAATTTATTCTGAGCCTCCATGTTACAGTTTTTATTGCTATCTATCTGTTCTGTTAGACCTTCTATTTCCTTTGTTAGTGTGGACTCTTTTGACCTAAATTGCTTTTGTTTTCGAGATGAGTACTGAATTGCATGTCCTCTAAAGGCACATTTAAAAGTGTCCCATACAATAAGGGGATTTGCTGTACCTATGTTATGTGGGAAAAAATAAGTTATACATTTGTCTGTCCTAGTTAAAAACAAGTTATCATCCAATAGGCTTTGATTACATTTCCAATATCCTCGCCCACGTGGAAATTCAGTAAGAGTAATATATATGCCAATTATATGATGGTCCGACCGAATTTTGTCCCCTATCAACACTTTTAAAACTTTTGGTGCCAACGAGAATGACATAAGAAAGTAGTCAAGACGACTAGCTTGATTGAGTCTCCGCCATGTATATCTCACTAGATCAGGATATTTAAGCCTCCATATATCTACTAGTTCTAATGTATCCATGACATTCACGATTACCTTAAGAGCATGAGGGTGATTGTTTGTAGTGTGATTTCCTTTACGGTCCATTAAGCTATTTAAAACGGTATTATAATCTCCCACCATAATAATAGAGTCTTGAATTGCTTGCAAGGTCGATAATTTATTATATATATTTTCAAAGAAGTGTGGATCATCATTGTTTGGTCCGTAAAGGTTAATGAGACCTATTTGTTTATGGTCCAATAACATATTTAAAATAATCCATCTACCTTGCGTATCTGTTTGGACAATTTGCACATTCGGATCGAAAATGACTGTTAATTAATATCATCACCCCTTTTGAGTTTCTTAGCCCATGGGAGAAGTATATTTCACCCCCCATTCCTTTTTCCACGCAACTTCATCTAGAATTGTTAAATGGGTTTCCTGTAAACAATAGATATTATATTCCATCTCTTTGAGCCATGTAAATATTGTTCTCCTTTTGTTATTATCTGCTAAGCCATTACAATTATAACTGGCTATACTTATTTCACCACATACCATAATGAGATACAAGTTTCAAATCTATTTGTCATTATATATGTTTGTAAATTTACCAATAGAAAATATCATAGTGATTGAGTGTCCATATACAGTGGGGGGAAAAGTATTTAGTCAGCCACCAATTGTGCAAGTTCTCCCACGTAAAAAGATGAGAGAGGCCTGTAATTTTCATCATAGGTACACGTCAACTATGACAGACAGATTGAGAATTTTTTTCTCCAGAAAATCACATTGTAGGATTTTTAATGAATTTATTTGCAAATTATGGTGGAAAATAAGTATTTGGTCACCTACAAACAAGCAAGATTTCTGGCTCTCACAGACCTGTAACTTCTTCTTTAAGAGGCTCCTCTGTCCTCCACTCGTTACCTGTATTAATGGCACCTGTTTGAACTTGTTATCAGTATAAAAGACACCTGTCCACAACCTCAAACAGTCACACTCCAAACTCCACTATGGCCAAGACCAAAGAGCTGTCAAAGGACACCAGAAACAAAATTGTAGACCTGCACCAGGCTGGGAAGACTGAATATGCAATAGGTAAGCAGCTTGGTTTGAAGAAATCAACTGTGGGAGCAATTATTAGGAAATGGAAGACATACAAGACCACGGATAATCTCCCTCGATCTGGGGCTCCACGCAAGATCTCACCCCGTGGG
Source organism: Coregonus lavaretus (assembly GCF_964263955.1). Taxonomy (NCBI): domain Eukaryota; kingdom Metazoa; phylum Chordata; class Actinopteri; order Salmoniformes; family Salmonidae; genus Coregonus; species Coregonus lavaretus. Next base: position 26,664,758 of record NC_139991.1, read on the forward strand.
GTCAAAATGATCACAAGAACGGTGAGCAAAAATCCCAGAACCACACGGGGGGACCTAGTGAATGACCTGCAGAGAGCTGGGACCAAAGTAACAAAGCCTACCATCAGTAACACACTACGCCGCCAGGGACTCAAATCCTACAGTGCCAGACGTGTCCCCCTGCTTAAGCCAGTACATGTCCCGGCCCGTCTGAAGTTTGCTAGAGTGCATTTGGATGATCCAGAAGAGGATTGGGAGAATGTCATATGGTCAGATGAAACCAAAATAGAACTTTTTGGTAAAAACTCAACTTGTCGTGTTTGGAGGACAAAGAATGCTGAGTTGCATCCAAAGAACACCATACCTACTGTGAAGCATGGGGGTGGAAACATCATGCTTTGGGGCTGTTTTTCTGCAAAGGGACCAGGACGACTGATCCATGTAAAGGAAAGAATGAATGGGGCCATGTATCGTGAGATTTTGAGTGAAAACCTCCTTCCATCAGCAAGGGCATTGAAGATGAAACGTAGCTGGGTCTTTCAGCATGACAATGATCCCAAACACACCGCCCGGGCAACGAAGGAGTGGCTTCGTAAGAAGCATTTCAAGGTCCTGGAGTGGCCTAGCCAGTCTCCAGATCTCAACCCCATAGAAAATCTTTGGAAGGAGTTGAAAGTCCGTGTTGCCCAGCGACAGCCCCAAAACATCACTGCTCTAGAGGAGATCTGCATGGAGGAATGGGCCAAAATACCAGCAACAGTGTGTGAAAACCTTGTGAAGACTTACAGAAAACGTTTGACCTGTGTCATTGCCAACAAAGGGTATATAACAAAGTATTGAGAAACTTTTGTTATTGACCAAATACTTATTTTCCACCATAATTTGCAAATAAATTCATTACAAATCCTACAATGTGATTTTCTGGAGAAAAAAAATCTCATTTTGTCTGACATAGTTGACGTGTACCTATGATGAAAATTACAGGCCTCTCTCATCTTTTTATGTGGGAGAACTTGCACAATTGGTGGCTGACTAAATACTTTTTCCCCCCACTGTAGCTATACCATGATATTTGCAATGTTACTAAATAACCCTCCAATTGTTCTCCACTAATTCCCCCGCTAAAACCCCTCCCCATCCCAAGTTTGGCTGTCATCCCAGTGATCAGCATACCACCCCTGTCCCCCCGGATCCCTATGCCCCTGAGGGGCCAGGACCCATCCATCGAAAACATCACATAGAGCCACCCGCAAAACCGCCAAAAGCATTTCCAATGCTCTCACCTCAATATATTTATATAGCTATTTAAAAAATATCTATTCAAATATCTTGCATATCTTATTTTCCATCATTATCAATTAATGTGCGTAATAATGTCGGCATTCATGCGTAGGATTTTAACCTATAACCTGAATTGCCATTGTAGTACATTACATTTTTAAGAAGCAACTACCACTTCAGCAAACAACCACTGCGATCCAATTGATTATTTTGTGCCAAGTGGGCCACAATAGTAAGCCCCCTCTCTGATTGTCAGAATGTGACCCCCTCCCCATTGGTTACTGCAGCCAGTGTTGCCAGCACTGCCACTACCTGGGTGGGGGTACCCCACCGGAATCCCCACCGGCTAGGTACAAGGTCGTCAAGGTTCTCATTAGCAGCTTTGAGAATTTCCTTGTATATTATGCTCTCCCATCAGGGGGCTCTGGCTTTGTAGGACCAACCCTGCCAGGCAGGCTCAGAATCTTGAGGGGGCGGTGCTGCTCAAGTAGGTCTCAGACCGCATTTATTTCTCTGTTTAGGCTGCATATAGGCAATTCACAGCAGGTAATAAATCATAAAACAGATTCCCTCATCTACACAAAATTGAAAGCTCCCTCTCACAACCCCTGCTCATAGACACCCGTTGTGTCACGTTCGTTCAATGACGGGTCAGACCAAGGCGCAGCGTGATATGCGTACATGTTTATTTAACTTAATAAACACACGACAAAACACGAAACGAAACGTGAAGTCCTAAGGTAGACACACAACAAACCTTAACTGGAACAAGATCCCACAACTAGACAGTGCCAATAGGCTGCCTAAGTATAGTCCCCAATCAGAGACAACGAGAGACAGCTGCCTCTGATTGGGAACCACACCGGCCAACATAGAACTATACATACTAGATCACCAACATAGAAAATACAACATAGAACATTCACACCCTGACTCAACATATAAGAGTCCCCTGAGTCAGGGCGTGACACGTTGGCTCTGGGATATGCAACCATTTCCCCTCTCACTCACTTAACGGCAGACTTTTCCATACACAAAAACGCACTCCACATGGCTGATTGCGGCGGATAGGGGCCGAGCGTGCGCCTGCATCCCACACCTGCTGCAAGGGGGAAAGGACGCCAGGGAGAACACAGGACCAACCACAACAACCGTCCACCAAAACAACAACTTCCTGCCAAAAACGCAATGTTCTAATTAGTTGTATTTGAAGATGTATTATTATGCTTGTTAACTTTTCTTGTTATATCGTCTTATCCTTTTACAAAATACTATACATGTTCTTTAATATTACAATCCCTATCATGGCTAGTATTGGGTGTTCCATTATTCGTCTCCTCTATTAGAACTTTCAGAATAGCCATGGAGTAATCTTTGTGTCTCGGAACATTTGGTTGTCAATATACAGTTTATCGACGACGAGTGCAACACGTTTCCCTTTTAATCTATTTTCCTTGAAGATTGGATACAGAACTTTGCGCCTTTCTGCAATCTCCCTCGGAAACTGATCATCCATGCCTATTTTCGTGCCAGCAAGTCTTTTACCTAGGCTTTTAACCATTGCTTTATCCTTAAAAAAAGCAAATTTGGCAACGATTGGACGCTCGTATTTCTGTCCTCTTTGTCCGAAACGGTGTACACGTTCGAGTTGGATTTTATCGACAGCCTCGAGTGGAATCTGCAGCGCTGTAAGAAAGAAGTCCTTCACAATATTCTCAGTTACTTCTCCCTCTTTTTCCTGAATACCCGTAAGTACTAGATTTTCTCTCATTGATCTAGTTTGGATGTCTAGTAAGGCTTCTCTCAGAAGGTTGCTCTCCTTTTTAAGTTCCCTAACGTCCATTTCCATCTTAGTGACTGTCACTTTTAATTTTGTGTGTAATGTATTTTTTTCTCCATTATCGCTGCTTCTTCGTCACTCATTTCAAGACTAGCTTTCAACTGTTGTGTCGTCGGCAAACTTAATGATGGTGTTGGAGTCGTGCCTAGCCATGCAGTCATGGGTGAACAGGGAGTACAGGAGGGGACTGAGCACGCACCCCTGAGGGTCCCCGTGTTGAGGATCAGCGTGGCAGATGTGTTGTTACCTACCCTTACCACCTGGGGGCGGCCCGTCAGGAAGTCCAGGATCCAGTTGCAGAGGGAGGTATTTAGTCCCAGGGTCCTTAGCTTAATGATGAGCTTTGAGGGCACTATGGTGTTGAACGCTGAGCTGTATTCAATAAATAGCATTCTCACATAGGTGTTCCTCTTGTCAAGGTGGGAAAGGGCAATGTGGAGTGCAATAGAGATTGCATCATCTGTGGATCTGTTGGGGCGGTATGCAAATTGGAGTGGGTCTAGGGTTTCTGGGATAATGGTGTTGATGTGAGCCATGATCAGCCTTTCAAAGCACTTCATGGCTACAGACGTGAGTGCTACGGGTCGGTAGTCATTCAGGCAGGTTATCTTAGTGTTCTTGGGCACAGGGACTATGGTGGTCTGCTTAAAACATGTTGGTATTACAGACTCAGTCAGGGACATGTTGAAAATGTCAGTGAAGACACTTGCCAGTTGGTCAGCGCATGCTCAGAGTACACGTCCTGGTAATCCGTCTGGCCCTGCGGCTTTGTGAATGTTGACCTGCTTAAAAGTATGACTCACATCGGCTACGGAGAGCGTGATCACATAGTCATCTGGAACAGCTGATGCTCTCATGCATGCTTCAGTGTTGCTTGCCTCGAAGCAAGCATAGAAGTGATTTAGCTCGTCTGGTAGGCTCATGTCACTGGGAAGCTTGCGGCTGTGCTTCCCTTTGTAGTCTGTAATAGTTTGCAAGCCCTGCCACATCCGACGAGCGTCGGAGCCGGTGTAGTACGATTCAGTCTTAGTCCTGTATTACCTGTTCGTCGGAGGGCATAGCAGGATTTCTTATAAGCGTCTGGGTTAGAGTCCCACTCCTTGAAAGCGGCAGCTCTACCCTTTAGCTCAGTGCGGATGTTGCCTGTAATCCATGGCTTCTGGTTGGGGTATGTACATACAGTCACTGCGGGGACGACGTCATCGATGCACTTATTGATGAAGCCAGTGAGTGATGTGGTGTACTCCTCAATGCAATCGGAAGAATCCCGGAACATATTCCAGTCTGTGCTAGCAAAACAGTCCTGTAGTTTAGCATCTATGTCATCTGACCACTTCCTTATTAACCGAGTCACTGGTCCTTCCTGCTTTAGTTTTTGCTTATAAGCAGGAATTAGGAGGATAGAATATGCTCAGATTTGCCAAATGGAGGGCGACGGAGAGCTTTGTATGTGTCTCTGTGTGTGGAGTAAAGGTGGTCTAGAGTCTTTCTTCCTCTGGTTGCACATTTAACATGCTGGTAGAAATTAGGTAGAACGGATTTAAGTTTCCCTGCATTAAAGTCCCCGGCCACTAGGAGCGCTGCCTCTGGATGAGCTTTTTCCTGTTTGCTGATGGCCTTATACAGCTCATTGAGTGCAATCCTAGTGCCAGCATCGGTTTGTGGTGGTAAATAGACAGCTATATAAAATATGGAAGAAAACTCTCTTGGTAAATAGTGTGGTCTACAGCTTATCATGAGATACTCTACCTTGAGACTTCCTTAGTATTAGATGATATGCCTCAGCTGTTGTTTACAAATATACCGCCACCCCTTGCCGTTCTATCCTGCCGATGTAGCGTATATATCCCGCCAGCTGTATGTTGTCCATGTCGTCGTTCAGCCACGACTCGGTGAAACAAAAGATATTACAGTTTTTAGTGTCTCGTTGGTAGGATATTTATGATCTTAGGTCGTCCATTTTGTTTTCAAATGATTGTACGTTGGCTAATAGGACTGATGGAAGAGGCAGATTACTCGCTCGCCGTCGGATCCTTACTAGGCACCCCGACCTACGTCCACGATATCTCCATCTCTTTCTCATGCGAATTACGGGGATTTGGGCCTTGTCGGGTGTCTGTAGGATATCCTTCAAGTCCGACTTATTGAAGAAAAAATCTTCGTCCAATACGAGGTGAGTAATCGCTGTCCTGATATCCAGAAGCTCTTTTTGGTCATAAAAGACTGTGGCAGAAACATTATGTACAGAATAAATTATAAATAACACGATAAAACACACATAATATCACAATTTGTTAGAGGTATACCTAGGAGATTGTGAGTAAAGTACATTGGAGTGGTGGACTTTGAGTGGGTTCATTCCTGTTCTGTCTACGGTGATGCTTCAGCTATGAAGAGACAGAGTATAGTAGAGTTATTGTCATATGCACAAGTACAGTGAAATGGCTTTCTTGCTTGCTCTTTCCCAACAATGCAGTAATCAATATCAGTAGTACTATACAAAAATAGAAAATAAAGGTCAAGTAGAACAAAAACACACAAGAAATAGAAATGAGAAGAACAAGAGAAAGTAAGTAAGTAAGCTATATACAGTGGGGGAAATTGTGCAAGTTCTCCCACTTAGAAAGATGAGAGAGGCCTGTAATTTTCATCATAGGTACACGTCAACTATGACAGACAAATTGAGAAAAAAAATCCAGAAAATCACATTGTAGGATTTTTTATGAAATTATTTGCAAATTATGGTGGAAAATAAGTATTTGGTCACCTACAAACAAGCAAGATTTCTGGCTCTCACAGACCTGTAACTTCTTCTTTAAGAGGCTCCTCTGTCCTCCACTCGTTACCTGTATTAATGGCACCTGTTTGAACTTGTTATCAGTATAAAAGACACCTGTCCACAACCTCAAACAGTCACACTCCAAACTCCACTATGGCCAAGACCAAAGAGCTGTCAAAGGACACCAGAAACAAAATTGAAGACCTGCACCAGGCTGGGAAGACTGAATATGCAATAGGTAAGCAGCTTGGTTTGAAGAAATCAACTGTGGGAGCAATTATTAGGAAATGGAAGACATACAAGACCACTGATAATCTCCCTCGATATGGGGCTCCACGCAAGATCTCACCCCGTGGGGTCAAAATGATCACAAGAACGGTGAGCAAAAATCCCAGAACCACACGGGGGGACCTAGTGAATGACCTGCAGAGAGCTGGGACCAAAGTAACAAAGCCTACCATCAGTAACACACTACGCCGCCAGGGACTCAAATCCTGCAGTGCCAGACGTGTCCCCCTGCTTAAGCCAGTACATGTCCAGGCCCGTCTGAAGTTTGCTAGAGTGCATTTGGATGATCCAGAAGAGGATTGGGAGAATGTCATAAGGTCAGATGAAACCAAAATAGAACTTTTTGGTAAAAACTCAACTTGTCGTGTTTGGAGGACAAAGAATGCTGAGTTGCATCCAAAGAACACCATACCTACTGTGAAGCATGGGGGTGGAAACATCATGCTTTGGGGCTGTTTTTCTGCAAAGGGACCAGGACGACTGATCCGTGTAAAGGAAAGAATGAATGGGGCCATGTATCGTGAGATTTTGAGTGAAAACCTCCTTCCATCAGCAAGGGCATTGAAGATGAAACGTGGCTGGGTCTTTCAGCATGACAATGATCCCAAACACACCGCCCGGGCAACGAAGGAGTGGCTTCGTAAGAAGCATTTCAAGGTCCTGGAGTGGCCTAGCCAGTCTCCAGATCTCAACCCCATAGAAAATCTTTGGAGGGAGTTGAAAGTCCGTGTTGCCCAGCGACAGCCCCAAAACATCACTGCTCTAGAGGAGATCTGCATGGAGGAATGGGCCAAAATACCAGCAACAGTGTGTGAAAACCTTGTGAAGACTTACAGAAAACGTTTGACCTGTGTCATTGCCAACAAAGGGTATATAACAAAGTATTGAGAAACTTTTGTTATTGACCAAATACTTATTTTCCACCATAATTTGCAAATAAATTCATTACAAATCCTACAATGTGATTTTCTGGAAAAGAAATTCTCAATTTGTCTGTCATAGTTGACATGTACCTATGATGAAAATTACAGGCCTCTCTCATCTTTTTAAGTGGGAGAACTTGCACAATTGGTGGCTGACTAAATACTTTTTTCCCCCACTGTACAGGGTTAGTTCCAATACCATATTTACAATGAGTAGGCATACTGTAGTGGTAGGGGGAGATATGTATAGGGCTAAGGTGACTAGGCATCAGGATATATGATAAACAGAGTAGCAGCAGCGTATATGGTGTGTATAGTCAGTATGAGTGTGTATGTGATAATGCAGATAGTCCGTGTAGCTATTTAGCAGTCTTATGGCTTGGGGATAGATGCTGTTCAGGAGCCTGTTGGTGTCAGACCTGTAGCTCCGGTACCGCTTGCAGTGCAAAATCAGAGAGCGCAGTCTATGGCTTGGGAAGCTGTCGCGCCTTCTTCATGACTGTTTGCGTGTGTGTGGACCATTTTACGTCCTTGGTGATTTGGACACCGAGGAACTTGAAGCTACAGTGCCTTGCAAAAGTATTCATCCCCCTTGGCGTTTTTCCTATTTTGTTGCATTACAACCTGTAATTTAAATGGATTTTTATTTGGATTTCATATAATGGACATACACAAAATAGTCCAAATTGGTGAAGTGAAATGAAAAAAATAACTGGTTTCAAAAAATTCTAAAAAATTAATAACGGAAAAGTGGTGCGTGCATATGTATTCACCCCCTTTGCTATGAAGCCCCTAAATAAGATCTGGTGCAACCAATTACCTTCAGAAGTCACATAATTAGTTAAGTGATCTCAGTGTATATATACACCTGTTCTGAAAGGCCCCAGAGTCTGCAACACCACTAAGCAAGCGGCACCATGAAGACCAAGGAGCTCTCCAAACAGGTCAGGGACAAAGTTGTCGAGAAGTACAGATCAGGGTTGAGTTATAAAAAAATATCAGAAACCTTGAACATCCCACGGAGCACCATTAAACGCATTATTAAAAAATTGAAAGAATATGACACCACAACAAACCTACCAAGAGAGGGCTGCCCACCAAAACTCATGGACCAGGCAAGGAGGGCATTAATCAGAGAGGCAACAAAGAGACCAAAGATAACCCTGAAGGATCTGCAAAGCTCCACAGCGGAGATTGGAGTATCTGTCCATAGGACCACTTTAAGCCATACACTCCACAGAGCTGGGCTTTACGGAAGAGTGGCCAGAAAAAAGCCATTACTTAAAGAAAAAAATAAGAAAACGCGTTTGGTGTTCGCCAAAAGGCATGTGGGAGACTCCCCAAACATATGGAAGAAGGTACTCTGGTCAGATGAGACTAAAATGGAGCTTTTTGGCCATCAAGGAAAACGCTATGTCTGGCGCAAACCAAACACCTCTTATCACCCCGAGAACACCATCCCCACAGTGAAGCATGGTGGTGGCAGCATCATGCTGTGGGGATGTTTTTCATCGGCAGGGACTGGGAAACTGGTCAGAATTGAAGGAATGATGGATGGCGCTAAATACAGGGAAATATTTGAGGGAAACCTGTTTCAGTCTTCCAGAGATTTGAGACTGGGACGGAGGTTCACCTTCCAGCAGGACAATGACCCTAAGCATACTACTAAAGCAACACTCGAGTGGTTTAAGGGGAAACATATAAATGTATTGGAATGGCCTTGTCAAAGCCCAGACCTCAATCCAATTGAGAATCTGTGGTATGACTTAAAGATTGCTGAACACCAGCGGAACCCATCCAACTTGAAGGAGCTGGAGCAGTTTTGCCTTGAAGAATGGGCAAAAATCCCAGTGGCTAGATGTGCTAAGCTTATAGAGACATACCCCAAGAGACTTGCAGCTGTAATTGCTGCAAAATGTGGCTCTACAAAGTTTTGACTTTGGGGGGGTGAATAGTTATGCACGTTCAAGTTTTCTCTTTTTTGTCTTATTTCTTGTTTGTTTCACAATAAAAAATATTTTGCATCTTCAAAGTGGTAGGCATGTTGTGTAAATCAAATGATACAAACCCCCAAAAAATCTATTTTAATTCCAGGTTGTAAGGCAACAAAATAGGAAAAATGCCAAGGGGGTGAATACTTTTGCAAGCCACTGTATCTACCCGTTCCACTGCAGCCCTGCCGATGTGGATGGGGGCGTGCTCCCCCCCATTTCCTATAGTCCACGATCAGCTCCTTGGTCTTACTGACATTGAGGGAGAGGTTGTTGTCCTGGCACCATACTGCAAAGTCACTGACCTCCTCCCTGTAGGCTGTCTCATCGTCGCCTGGTGATCAGGTATCGTCAGCAAACTTGATGATGGTGTTGTAGTCGTGCGTGGCCACGCATTCGTGGGTGAACAGGGAGTGCAGGAGGGGACTAAGCACACACCTCTGTGAGGCCCCCGTGTTCAAGGTCAGCGTGGCGGATGTGATGTTGCATACCCTCACCACCTGGTTTCAGTCCCAGGGTCCCAAGCTTGTTGACGAGCTTATGGGGGACTATGGTGTTGAACGCTGAGCTGTAGTCAATGAACAGCATTCTCACATAGTTATTCCTCTTATCTAGATGGGTGAGGGCAGTATGGAGTGCAATTGAGATGAATCTGTTGGGCGGTATGCAAGTTGTCTTTGGATCTGTTGGGGCGGTATGCAAATTGTAATGGGTCTAGGGTATCTGGGATGATGGAGTTGTGTGCCATAACCAGCCTTTCAAAGCACTTTATAATTACAGATGTGAGTGTTACAGGGCAGTAGTCAGTGGCAGGTAGCCTTAGAGTTCTTGGGAACAGGAATGATGGTGGTCAGCTTGAGACGTGGGGATTATGTCATACTGTTCATCGAGTATTTGACTGTAAAAAGGACTTTACCAGTTCAACATTGTCTGTTCAATGTGTCTGTTCAATGCCACAAAACATAGCCTTTTATTGAGTTAAGGCTGTAAGATATGTGGTGATCTTATGGTCCTTCACGGCTGGTGTGGTGTGACAATGGAAGCCAGTGTCTTATCTTCTCTCTCTCAGGGACAGATTCAAGCATTTGTTGAGATGCCTCTTGTGCAGGAAAATAAGCTGTTGTTTTTTCTTTGGCCTCCAGAGGGAACTGAAGGCACACTACAATCTTGGGGTGTGCCACTGCCCAGTTTACACCCAGGGATGGAATTTAAGGATTTTGGGCAGTGGCCAGCAGGGCTAGTAGACAGCAATTTCTACTAGCCCGGTTGGTATTCTGTGCCATGCGATATTGTAAAAGCCAAACTTTAGTTAAACCCGTTTTCTACTAGCCCATTCTGAAAAGTACTAGCTGCGGTCTAGCTTAATGTCCATCCCTGCTTACACCCCATCCCAAATGGACCGCTAGCCCCTACCCCCCTAAGCATATTATGTAGATCTAGGGAGTATTCAATGAGATGAAACGTTCAGAACATTGCAGATGTGGTAGCCAACACAATTCCTTATTTTACATGACAATCATTCTACTCAATATATTTCTATCTGAACATTCTGTAGCATTGTGACTTCATGATCAGGCTCCTGAAAGCGTTGGATAGGTCTCCGAATATTTGTGCTAAATACACCATCAGACTTTACACTGACCATTACTTTGAATCTACATTTTGTTGTCTGTGTATGAGGAAGTAGTGTTGGTTTATTTGTTTAGTAGTATTTGTGTTTCAGTGAGACTAATTTTGATTGTGTGTGAATAAGTTGTGTGTGTGTAATTAATGATGTGTCCCTCTTCATAGGGTAATTGGATTTCCCTGTCCCAGGCGGCAAAGATGAGAGGGGGGAGTAAGAGAGGGGTACATCCATCGGCGTGTGTGTGTATGCTGATGGGAGAGGGGTTAGGGACTAGGAACCCCAGTGTAGCTGTGCTGATGGGGGCTGAAGAGTGGGGGGGGGGGAGTTGGGGGGGGGGAACAAGCAGGTGATTTATAGCAGTTCCACCAGGCCTCCTCCTCTGCTCTCTCCCAAAACAGCAGAGCAAGGAAATCCATTACGAATGAAGTACTGTGTTAATGGGCTTTGGTGTGTGTGCATGGTAAACAATTGATGTTTGGGTGAAAAAAAGGTGAAGGTTATTCGAGGTGTTTGTTTCTGTGCAGCAGGTCAGCCTCTAAGCCCCTGGTGTGTGTGTGTGTTTATATACAGCACTGTTTGTGTTTGTGCTCCTATAGAATCCGCTGCTTCCAATGGGCTCCTATGCACCCTCTATCCATCTCTTTTCTCTCCATCCCCCCTCTCTCCTTTCTAGTTCTCTCTCTCACACTCCCCCCTCAGCTCTCTCTCTCTATCTCTCTCTCACACTCCCCCCTCAGCTCTCTCTCTCTCTCTCTCCCTTACTTTCTGAGAGATGGAGTGATACAAGCCTGTGTTCTAGGCAGAGGAGACGAGAGGCTCAGGGGAGTAAACAGAGGAGTGAAGGAGGAATAAATAAAGAGAACAGAGGGATGCTGGTAATGGACCAGCGGAGGGTGAGGACCACGTTCACCGCTGTGGTGTGTGTGTGTAGATTGCGGCTTGCTCCAGACTCCCACAGGGGGGAGTTGTGTGTGTGTGTATGTGCGGAGCCTGTCTCCTCTCACATTACCCCTTACATTAAAACCAGTCAGGGGGAAAATTACTGCAGACCTGGGCCACCCTGAGTCCACCTGGGCCCATGGAGAGAGGGATGAAGCCGGAGGAGGGGATAAAGAGGTGGAAGAGAGGAAGGAGGGGGAAGAGAGTAAGGATGGAGCCCCATTAGGAGTGGGATGGAATAGCCTCTAGATGCTGCTCTAAGGCCAGGTTTGTGGTTTCCCCCCTAATGGATCAGGTGAGGATTTGGGGAGGGTATGCTGATCCTACTAGACCTGTACCGTAGGAACAAATTCTACCCTGAGCAGGTGGAAGAGAATTCGGTTGATGATAAATCTGGTAAGACTATGGCCCCGTCCACAAACGATCCCCTACCTCCTATGTAATTGTGTGGAACCGAAAGGATTGGATAGGTGTTAGTAATAAGGCAAAGGTGGAGCTACTATTCTTTCTTATTCTTTCAATGGGAATGGTAGAATCCATGTGCCAAATAGAATCAAATCGCCTCAGATCAGTGAGTAAGACTTGGGTGACTCCGTTCCTTGTATCAAACAGAGGTTTGATATAGCAAGAGAGAACGTAGCGCAAGAGAAGATTTGTTTTATTATCAGTAGTATTTACATTGAAACAATACCCCCCACCCATTTTCCCACAACCCAACGATCTCTCTCTCTCTCTCTCTCTCTCTCTCTCTCTCTCTCTCTCTCTCTCTCTCTCTCTCTCTCTCTCTCTCTCTCTCTCTCTCTCTCTCTCTCTCTCTCTCTCTCATATACATTGTGAAGATATACCTCAATAAATCTGGCCACAGAAACGAGACACTCCCTCCTTGTTTTCGTCCCATACAAAGTCCAAAGGGAGAGCACAACAAAAATATGATTTCAATAACAGGATGGAAGTAATAACTCGTAGGGAACAGATGGTATACATTACATTGTTGGAAGTCCAAATGGTACAGCCTGTACCTCTGCAAGGCTAAGAGATAGCTGTATGGGTACAGAGCTGAATTAATCAAATAATAACAGATGAATACATCTGACATTCATGCCTGAATGGAATGAACTGACCTTCACTTTGTTTATCTGTTCGTACCTAAGACCATGTAGGAATAGCGTGGTATGACTGTGAAGATTGTGAAGTCTTTACAGCGGTAAAACTCCTACTCCTACAAGGGCACATTCTCCAGTGAGAGACCTAGACAAACAGTATTCAGGTAGATGATGTAGCAGTAAACCTCATGACCCTGCATACCAGCCGTTAGCATTTCATCTTTAAAAAACAGGTTGTGAAATGTATTCCTGAAATATAATGGCATTGTATTATGATTTATCCTCCTCGTACTTAACCTTGCATGCCAACTAGGCTCACCTACTATATAGAAACTGTAGAAAATACCTTAATTTGTTGATATCTCTATTCTGTATATTTTGTGCTGGTTTCTCTCTCTCTCTGTGTGTGTGTGTGGTATGTGCTCCGTTTTGTTGTCCTTCATTTTGGCTGCATGTGTGCCTGCATGCCTACATAATGTGTCCCTGAAGCCAAGTCCTAAGGATCTCTCTCACACACACACACACACACACACACACACACACACACACACACACACACACACACACACACACACATATATATATATACACACACACACACACACGGCTGGTGGAGACACTCTCTGTAGTGTTCCTATCTGGCCACTGGGTGGCGATGGTTGCCAGGCTGCCAAGCAGACAGACAGGGTAGCAAGTCACAGATGTTGTCTGGCCCCTCCTTTTGTTTTCTGCCTATTGAAGAAGGAGACCTCAGCTGCTGAAGGACGTTCTCCATTATGGCATCAATGTTCTTTTGAAAATAATTTCCATGAAAACATGCTTTTTTTTAAAGGGACAATAACAAAGGGAAGGTCAGGAGAAGTAGAGGAGGAGAGAGGGACAGACAAGGGTGCCTGGATGGGAGTGAGGGATGTGCAGAGGGGGCCTTGATTTAGAGAGGTTTGTGTGTGTATATGTATGCGTGGCTTGTTTATGTGTGTGTTCTGAATAACCATATACAAGAACAGCAAGACCATCAATCGAGAACACATCACTAGAACTGATGGTCAAAATGATGAAGAATGTGTGTGTGAAAATGTGCGTGTGTATTGGGTAGAATTCCAGAAGGAGTAATGTATAGCACTATGGGGCTTTATTAGATCTGCAGTAGAGAGTCTATCAGAGGGTCACTATAAATGTTGTCAATTAGTATTTATTTATCTAATAATAAAATGTTTACATGGCTACCACAAATTAATCTCCTGACTTCTCACTGAGCTGACTATTCTCATCTCTGTAGTCAAGCAGATATCGGCATTGCTCTATTTTGGTGGCGTTGAAGCTAAAAGCAAAGGTGGTTGTACTTAGCAACAGTTAAAACACTGAAAATTGTATTTGTCTGTATTTGAGCATTGTATTGGAAGCAATATTACAATAGGAGAACCAGTCAAACATTATGCAGAAGAGGAACTGACCAGTTAGGCCTACAACATTGTGGCTCTAAGAAACAGTAGAATAAAAAACCAAAACAGTTCTGAAACCAAAAAATAAAATACATCAAATGTCCCTTTTGGCTTGTATTCTTTCTGTATCTCTCTCCACAATATCAAGTGTCCTTAGTCTCCATCAACGGATACCTCCACTGCTTCTCGGAGTGAGAGAGGGAGATACGGGGGTGAGAGGAACCGCCTAAGCGTTTTTTTAATTTTTTTTTATCCCAGTTCATGGTTCCCAGAGGTGGGTGGGGGTGTATTTCTACTACAATCCAGGCCTGAATGGGGTGGCGAATAGTATGACAAAGTTCATATTTTTCCAGCAAAGCCGCCCCATCCTGGATCATCAGTCCTTCACGTATGTGAAGGATCAGAGTTGGGGGGTAACAATTCCATTTTAACTCCATCAATTCAGCAAGCCAATTCAAAATCCCAATTAACAAATACATAAACTGCACTTTTCAATTCATAATAACTCATTCATAACGTCTTCAAATTCATCTCTTGAATTGATTTGGAAGTTCACCCCCCCCCCCCCCCCCCCCCAACCTCTGATCCCAGATCCAGACGTCCCCCCTCTAGTCTACCAGACGGTGGTCTCTCCCATCTCCTGTCCGGGGTGGGACATGGGGGCGCTGTAGCTAGAGTTACTAGCCAGGGAGAAAGGTGGGCTGGGCCCCCCTCCATACGCCTCTCCAGGGACGGGCTGCAGGGAGCTGGGCAGGCCGGGCTCGGGGCTGGGGGTGTCTGCGTGGGAGATCATGTCCGTGAACCTCTGGTCATCAGAGGGGTGGTGGGCTGACACAGAGCCCTCCATGGCCCCTCCATGGATATAGGGGGATTCTGCTGGAGACTGAGCCTGAGAGGAGGGAGGGCCGTGGGGGAAGAAGTCGTAGTTTCCCCCTGCTCCATAGTAGTCGCCCTGGTACTCTGTGGGGGGGAGATACGATTATTCAAATAGAAAACAAATCATCTAATTCATTGTGCAGCACACAGACGAAACAATCTATATAGCTACATTCAAAATCACTGAAATTGAATCTCACACACTTTTAATAACGGACCTGCATAAAGATTCAAGATTTGTAAAAATAATTGCAGTATTGAGTAGCCTAAGTAACATTATAACATTTCAAGGAGGGAAAGGGAACGGTTCAGTTCACTGTTATAGCTGAAAAGTGAAAGCGCAAATCACAACTAAACTTCTAAAATCCACCCTGGTACTCCTTTTTTGTTATATATTAATACGATTTTGATTGCTGACACTCATCCTTTCATCAGTTAATTTTAGTATTTTTCTTATTTTCTTATTCAAAGCGCCTAAACTTTCAAAAGGAAATGAAAATCACACTTTCTACTCTAAATTTCAGTTATACACCATACTCTTTATCTTTTAGTGTGAGTGTGTTCTTTATTTCAGTATTACAAAGGGAAAGAGCAAAAATAACTAACCAAACACATCAAATTCAATGATGTCTTGTTTAATGTACAGTTTGATGTTAAACAACCATTCTTACTAATCCAACAATCTGGAACACACACACACACATTGTGTCAAGATCAGTTAAATGTAGTCAGACAGACATTTCATTATGCTTTGTTCCTAACTTGACAAAGAAACATTTCCCGTCTACATAACTAAATCAGCAGCACGCCAACCTTCTGTTACAAATTGTGCTAATGAGGGGAAGGATAAATCCACTATCAATGCAATGAAATCCCATTTTTTCTCAAAAACCAAATAAACAAGCTAATTATTGAGTCGCACAAACAGAACCCTGCTAGCTATGACAGACCTTGAGATTCAACCTGATCCTGGGGCGGCCGCGGGAAGGAAGGGGGGAGGGGCAGAGAGAGACACACACACATACGTACGCATGCACACGCATAGACACACACACGTGCACGCACGCACACACACACACACAGCCTCCTCTCTATGCAGCAGCAGTAGTAGAGGAACAGAACGATGGAGGGAGTAGGGAGCAGACTCCCCTGCTCCACCAAGGCACAAAAGGGTGTGAAAAGACGCATGCTGAGAACGGAGGGAGCTAGGAGCAAGAGATTAAGGTTTTGTCCTCCTCTCCCCTCCTTCCCTCCTTCCCCTTTCTATCCTTCAAGGCTCCCTTGTATTACTGTGGACGGATGCTGCTATGGTCCAGTATATGACTGATTCCTCAGAGACATCTCTCTTCAGCTTTGTACTGTTGGGATAATCAACTGACAAATGCTCTTGTTTTTATCATTCTGTGGTTGTTCACTTCAGCCCATTCCGGAATGTTCTATGTCTTGAGTTTAACATTCACTTTTCTATATTTTAGAATCGTCTATGTTGTTCCAGTAGGCCACTTGATGAGCAGTCAACACCCTTGTCTCCCTGCAGTTTAGACAAATCTGGGCAGCACAGAGGTGAGCAATGGCATACCTGATGAAAACCATGCTGGGGGAAATTGTGTTTTGTGTATCACTAAAATCTGAGCTTTAACAGTGAGCATTGTCTAGCGACAGGTGGTGGCATTACTACGCATCGCACAGTCCTCAACCGACAGAGTCATCATGCTATCTGACGTAAGGCAATTGACAGTGAGTGTATTTTACCACTATATACTCGAACAGTGAGTGTATCTTACCTGTGTAGTATCCATAGGCCCCAGGCCCCAGTATGTCTGGTTCCTCCAGTCGTCCCCCCAGGGGCCTCATCCTCCGGGGCCCTCTGAAGAAGGCGTGCCGCCGCGCCCCTAAAGCACTCAGCTGCTTCATCCTCCGCTCCTTAGACCGACGGTTCTGGAACCATACCTATAGAGGAAGAGATAGTGAGCTATCAAATCACATCACATCTATAAGGACCTAGGACCCAGAGAAAAATCGAAGATTGTTATCAGATCAAATTAAGTGAAACTATTTTAATAGATTTTAGATCATTATCCTTTTCACGGAAGAAAAAACTTTATTTATACTGCATTTTATACAAGCTTGTCAAGCACACAGAATGTCATAATCAAAGTCGAATCTAATCTAACTTTATTTCTAGTCCATTACTTGTCTACAATGGACAGTAATCATCACCAGATGATTTCATTATCCATTTCACATTTAGTGTTACAACACAAAAAGCTAATGAAAAACTACAAGGTAGTTAAAATGACATGGCCCACTCCTAATCATCATCAAATCAATTCACCATCAAATTAAATCCAATTTTAAAATGTAAGATCTGAATTGTTTTTGTCCATTTTTACATTGTACATTTCACAGACTTGGAGTGCAATTTAACTATTCTTGTTATGCTCATATAGGATTTTGAATTCTGTAGTGTAATGAATATTGCTAGCAACAACAGATTAAATGAATTTTGGACAAGGGATCTGTGGAAAAAGTTTAGAGAGTACAATACAATGTAATATTAATCATCCACAATTTATGTTCTTAGCCCTTAGATGCACCAAATGCATTTCACAGGGACTGTACAACATCAATGATACATTTTTTCAACTCAATTCTTCTTGTACTCCTCAACATTTTTGTTTTGAACATAATGCACTGTATTTTAAGCTTTAGAACTACAACATTTTCTCTCTGCCCAAAGGCAAAATGTGTAGAATTGCAGGAAATTAGCTTTAAAACTGCAAAATGTTCACTTTGATGACAAGAGGGAGGCCTTTCAAATGTTTTCCAGGGCCCAAAACTTGATTAGTTTGGCAATGCACTGCAGAAGTCATAGTAAAACTGCATGACCGCTTTTTGTATTGCACTGTAAAGTAGGAGTTGTGTTCTGATATTATGAGAGGTCGGTCCCTGATGAATTTGCTCTCTCAACGCTCTGCAACAAAAACGAATATTTGAATTATTATTATTTTGCTTGAGACCGGTGTAGAAAAGAGCTCTTCTTAGGCACATCACCTGTAGAAATAACTTCATATAAATAAATGGCTCCACTTAGATAGAAGATAGATTACAGGAGAGATGGGAGAAATAAGGATAATGTGGGATGGAGGCGGTGGAGGTAAACTAACAAACATGGACACTGTCTCTACCTCAACGTCCAACCCAGACACATTATGAAAATGTGTCTAAAATAAGATATTCAGCCTCTCCTCTTTGAGGAATATGGATGTATGTGACAGGCAGAGTGGAGGTTCAGTTTCAACCAGGACTCAGGTGTTGGAGAGCCACCACAGCCATCAACAAACACCCAGTGATGTCCAAGAAACAGAAATCACACTGGAGCTGTTTTGTAACCAGTGATGTGGCTGTCAGTATATTTTTAAATGATCTAATAAAATCAATGAATCAGTCAATAACACAAAGGAACACACACAGAGCAACATACTCTTTTCTATAGGTCACTCTTTTCCATGTGCCTCAACGGGCCTCAATCAAACAACGCAACTCAGGAAGCAGAGACATTAAACAAAGTCTTCACTCTTCCTTGGAGTCAAATAAACTGTCTTTGTACAGGAACAAAGGAGAAGAGGAAATATTTCAACATATGGAGGACTTGCTTTGCATTCTAAAAACATAACACATTTCTCGTTGTCTCTGCATCGGCGCTGCATAATAAGACATGTTAACACCAGCTAGGCTGTACCAGAGGCACAATCCCACTGTGTTGGAGATGAACAAAAACACACAGAGAAAAACACCTAAAACCACTTAGGCATTCCTCTCCATGCTTTTCCTAGCAAAGACGACACCTGCCTATTGAGAACAATCGTCTAACTGTAGGGTACATTTTTAAGGAAATGCTTTTACTCCCCTTGAGAGAGCGTTGCCTAGGGATTACTACACACACAGCAGACCTGGGTTCAAATACTATTTCAGGTATTTCAATACAAGTATGTAGATAACCTTTATTTGGAAGAAAAAGTTGTTGAATATTGGAATGTATTTGAAAATACCATTTGGAAAACATTAGCATATATTTACCATTACTTCAAATACATATCCTTGGAAGTATTTGAAAGACAGTATTTTCAAATAAATATTTTAATTATTTAGATGTATTTGAAAAAGGTTTTGAATGTACTTAATAGTTTGATTTGAAATAACAAACATCTTATTTCACTTTTTAATCAAAATATGCAGCCTAAGCTTTATATTGGTGTCTCATGAAAGAGGACAAGATGCCATGTTACATTTAATTAAAAACACATCAGGGTTTCAAAATGCTTGTCGGACATTGAGCAGCGATCTGGTCTGAAGATATGCCCTGCAATGCTGAAAAGCTGCTCCACAGCTGCGGAGGATTCTGGGACATGTATATAGGTACCAGTGGCGATCAGTGCCGTTTAAGATGAGGGAGGACAAAAAAAATGAATGAGCATGGCCTTATTTCTATTACAGCATATTGGATGACTGTCATTCATATTTCATTCACCCAGTTCAATGTAACATCGATAGGTTTAGGCTACTACATGATACTCGAATTAGTCCAACATTTGCAAACAAGAGTTTCTATTGGACAAATTCAGGTATGTTTATCCCCGTTTTGTTCTGTTTGCTTCCGTTTAAGAAATGTTTTTCAACAGAATTGGAATGAATGCGCCCCTGATCATACAGTTCACTTTCATAGCAGCCACGTTGTATTCCTTCTCGCTCTCCTCTTCTCAACTTGTCCCTTCACTTGTGGACTTCAATGTACAACACATCAGCTGTATGTTACCAGGCGGAAAAAAACTTTCCAAGCCAAACCGCTACACACAGCCTACATCGTTGTCACCATATTAGCTAAAGTAACGTCATAGTCAGCATAGCGAATAGAACTAAGGCATTAGTAAACCCGCTACAATCATGCAGTAATGTTACAGTAATGTTACAGTCAGTAAGCAGTTACACCGGCGGGCCCCGGTGGCAATAAATTAGTAAAACCAGAATCTTACCTTGACTTGGAGGAGTTCCAGTGTTGTGTTAGAAAGTCATAGTCAGCTAGCTAACATAGCATCCCTCTGTTTGAGCAGGGTGTTTCAGTAGGCTAAACTAGCTAGCTGCATTTGCTTCTCCTTCAAATGAATTTGTTCAAAACTGTTCAACTACTGTCTTTCTCTCTCTTTGAGTCAACTACTCACCACATTTTATGCACCGCAGTGCTAGCTAGCTGTAGCTTATGCTATCAGTACTAGACATATTATACTTATTATCTGATCCTTTGATCAAATCAAATCACATTTTATTTGTCACATACACGTGTTTAGCAGATGTTATTGCGGGTGTAGGGAAATGCTTGTGCTTCTAGCTCCGACAGTAATATCTAACAATTTCACAACATATACCCAATACACCCAAATCTAAGTAAGGAATGGAATTTAAGAATATATACATATGGACAAGCAATGACAGAGCGGCATGGACTAAGATACAGTAGAATATTATAGTATACAGTATATACATTTGAGATGAGTAATGCAAGAAATGTAAACATTATTAAAGTGACTAGTGGCCAGTGATTTCAAATATCAGCAGCAGCCTCTAATGTGCTGGTGCTGGCTATTTAACAGTCTGATGGCCTTGAGATAGAAGCTGTTTTTCATTATCTCGATCCCAGCTTTGATGCACTTATACTGACCTCGCCTTCTGGATGATAGCGGGGTGAACAGGCAGTGGCTCGTGTGGTTGATGTCCTTGATGATCTTTTTGGCCTTCCTGTGACATCGGGTGCTGTAGGTGTCCTGGAGGGCGGGTAGTTTGCCCCCGGTAATGCGTTCGGCAGACCGCACCACCCTCTGGAGAGCCCTGCGGTTGCGGGCAGTGCAGATGCCGTATCAGGCGGTGATACAGCCCGACAGGATGCTCTCAATTGTGCATCTGTAAAAGTTTGTGAGGGTTTTAGGTGCCAAGACAAATTTCTTCAGCCTCCTGAGGTTGAAGAGGCTCTGTTGCGCCTTCTTCACCACACTGTCTGCGTGGATGGACCATTTCAGTTTGTCAGTGATGTGTACGCCAAGGAACTTGAAGCTTTCCACCTTCTCCACTGCGGTCCCGTCGATGTGGATAGGGTGGTGCACTCTCTGCTGTTTCCTGAAGTCCACGATCATCTCCTTTGTTTTGTTGACGTTGAGTGAGAGGTTATTTTCCTGGCTCCACACTCCCAGAGCCCTCACCTCCTCCCTGTAGGCTGTCTCGTCATTGTTGGTAATCAAGCCTATTACTGTTGTGTCGTCTGCAAACTTCATGATTGAGTTGGAGGCGTGCTTGGCCACGCAATCATGGGTGAACAGGGAGTACAGGAGGGGGCTGAACACGCACCCTTGTGGGGCCCCAGTGTTGAGGATCAGCAAAGTGGAGATGTTGTTTCCTACCTTCACCACCTGGGGGGCGGCCCGTCAGGAAGTCCAGGACCCAGTTGCACAGGGCGGGGTTCAGACCCAGGGCCTCGAGCTTAATGATGAGCATGGAGGATACTATGGTGTTGAATGCTGAGCTATAGTCAATGAACAGCATTCTTACATAGGTATTCCTCTTGTCCAGATGGGATAGGGCAGTGTGCAGTGTGATGGCGATTGCATCGTCTGTGGATCTATTGGGGTGGTAAGCAAATTGAAGTGGGTCTAGGGTGACAGGTAAGGTAGAGGTGATATGATCCTAGTCTCTCAAAGCACTTCATGTTGACATTTAGTTCAGTTACCTTTGCTTTCTTGGGTACAGTAACAATGGTGGCCATCTTGAAGCATGTGGGGACAGCAGACTGGGATAGGGAGAGATTGAATATGTCCGTAAACACACCAGCCAGCTCTGAAGACGCGGCTAGGGATGCCGTCTGGGCCGGCAGTCTTGCGGGGGTTAACATGCTTAAATGTCTTACTCACGTCCGCTACGGAGAAGGAGAGCCCACAGTCCTTGGTAGTGGGCCGCGTCGGTGGCACTGTCCTCAAAGCGGGCGAAGAAGGTGTTTAGCTTGTCTGGAAGCGAGACGTCGGTGTCGGCGACGTGGCTGGTTTTCCTTTTGTAGTCTGTGATTGTCTGTAGACCCTGCCACATACGTCTCGTGTCTGAGCCGTTGAATTGCTACTCCACTTTGTCTCTATACTGATGTTTTGCCAGTTTAATTGCCTTGCGGAGTGAGTAGCTACACTGTTTGTATTCTGCCATATTCCCAGTCACCTTGCCATGGTTAAATGCGGTGGTTCGCGCTTTCAATTTTGTGCGAATGCTGCCATCTATCCACGGTTTCTGGTTAGGGTAGGTTTTAAAAGTCACAGTGGGCACAACATCTCCTATACACTTCATGATAAACTCAGTCACCGTTTCAGTGTATTCGTCTAAATTATTTTTGCAAGCTACCCAGAACATATCCCAGTCCATGTGATCAAAACAATCTTGAAGCATGGATTCCGATTGGTCAGACCAGCGTTGAATAGTCCTTAGCACGGGCACTTCCTGTTTGAGTTTCTGCCTATAGGAAGGGAGAAGCAAAATGGAGTCGTGGTCAGATTTGCCGAAAGTAGGGTGGACAACATGTCAGATCATGCTGCAAGAGCTCTGATAGGTTGGAGGACGTCCTCCGGAAGTTGTCATAATTACTGTGTAAGTCTATGGAAGGGGGTGAGAACAATGAGCCGCCTAGGTTTTGTATTGAAGTCAATGTACCTAGAGGAGGACGGAAGCTAGCTGTCTTCCGGCTACACCATGGTGCTACCCTACAGAGTGCTGTTGAGGCTACTGTTGACCTTCTTTGCAAAATAGGAGCAAAAGAAGGTCAACAGAGGAGCCTCCACTGATAGGTACTCAGCAGCAACTCTGTGCAGTGTTGGGTATGTGTGACTGTGTGACTGTGTTTCAGTCTGAGGATCAGTAGTTGGTGGAAGATATGGGGTGATGAGGTACTCCTCAAGGTTATTATAGTAAACTAAAACTGAAACTAAAATAAACTAAAATTGGAGAATAAAAAACAATAACTGAAAAATACTAATAAAAAATAAAAAAATTACAAACTTAAACTATACTGAAACTATTATCTTTGACTGCAAAACTAACTAAAATAAAAACAACCAAATTATGTTTAGTTGTAGTTTTTGTTATTCTAAACTTTGGGCAAAAATGTCATGGGGTTTTCAAGCTTTTTTTTCTAATGGGGTTTTCATGCTTCTGAAACTGGCGGGTAAATGCTGCCAGTAGAGGGTGGTTTCAAATAGGCCTCGCTTGTGCATCACTAGCTATCAGTAGCTATCAGTAGATAACAGGGAAGAAATACGAGGGCGCTCATGGAGCGTGAGCGTGAACAATGGCGGCAGCAAAAGGTAAAGCCCTGTATGGGATTGTTTTGAGTACATTGCTGGAAAGGACTAAAGTAAATGTATTGTAGTGTCAGCAGTGTGTGTGGACAGAG
Organism: Coregonus lavaretus; assembly: GCF_964263955.1. Lineage (NCBI taxonomy): Eukaryota > Metazoa > Chordata > Actinopteri > Salmoniformes > Salmonidae > Coregonus > Coregonus lavaretus. Next base: position 26,688,302 of record NC_139991.1, read on the forward strand.
ATACACTGAACAAAAATATAAACGCAACATGTAAAGTGTTGGTCCCATGTTTCATGAGCTGAAATAAAAGATCCCAGAAATGTTCCATACGCACAAAAAGCTTATTTCTCTCAAATGATGTGCACAAATTTGTTTACATCCCTGTTATTGAGCATGTCTCCTTTGCCAAGATAATCCATCCACCTGACAGGTGTGGCATATCAAGAATCTGATTAAACGGCATGATCATTACACAGGTGCACCTTGTGCTGGGGACAATAAAAGGCCACTCTAAAATGTACAGTTTTGTCACATAACACAATGCCACAGATGTCTCAAGTTTTGAGGGGGCGTGTAATTGGCATGCTGACTGCAGGAATGTCCACCAGAGCTGTTGCCCGAGAATAGAATGTTCATTTCTCTACCATAAGCCGCGTCCAATGTCGTTTTAGAAAATGTGGTAGAACGTCCAACCGACCTCATAACTGCAGACCATGTGTAACCACGCCAGCCCAGGACCTCCACATCTGGCTTCTTCACCTGCGGGATCATTTGAGACCAGCCACCCGGACAACTGATGAAACTGTGGGTTTGCACAACTGAAGAATTTCTGAACAAACTGTCAGAAACCGTCTCAGGGAAGCTCATCTGCGTGCTCGTTGTCCTCTCCAGGGTCTTGAGTTGACTGCAGTTCGACGTCGTAACCGACTTCAGTGGGCAAATGCTCACCTTCGATGGCCACTGGCACGCTGGAGAAGTGTGCTCTTCACGGATAAATCCCGGTTTCAACTGTACCGGGCAGATAGCAGACAGCGTATATATGGCGTCATGTGGGCGAGCGGTTTGCTGATGTCAACGTAGTGAACAGAGTGCCCCATGGTGGCAGTGGGGTTATGGTATGGGCAGGCATAAGCTACGGACAATGAACACAATTGCATTTTATAGATGGCAATTTGAATGCACAGAGGTACTGTGACGAGATCCTGAAGCCCATTGTCCTGACATTCATCAGCCGCCATCACCTCATGTTTCAGCATGATAATGGACGGTCCCATGTCGCAAGGATCTGTACACAATTCCTGGAAGCTGAAAATGCCCCAGTTCTTCCATGGCCTGCATATTCACCAGACATGTCACCCATTGAGCATGTTTGGGATGCTCTGGATCGACGTGTACGACAGCGTGTTCCAGTTCCTGCCAAAGTCCAGCAACTTCGCACAGCTATTGAAGAGGAGTGGAACAACATTCCACAAGACACAATCAACAGCCTGATCAACTCTATGCGAAGGAGATGTCACGCTGCATGAGGCAAATGGTGGTCACACCAGATACTGACTGGTTTTCTGATCCACGCCCCTACTTTTTTTTAAAGGTATCTGTGACCAACAGATGCATATCTTTATTCCCAGTCATGTGAAATCAATAGATTAGGGCCTAATTAATTTATTTCAATTGACTGATTTCCTTATATGAACTGTAACTCAGTAAAATTGTTGAAATTGTTGCATGTTGCATTCATATTTTTGTACAGTGTAAAAGGGAAAACCCAACCTCAAAGTTAAACTGAACAGCGCCCACAAAGAATCATACAAACAATTTCAGGATAAAGACAAGGTGAGACAGCCACCAGCTATTAGTAGCTGCACGTAAATGGCAATGTTAGGACAATCAACTTTAGCAGTTTGAATCAAAAGAGCAGAAACATGGCAACCTAATTCAAACGAGTAAAAAAAAAAGAGAAGAAGCACTGGTTAATATATTGATTCAGTCTGGCAAGTCCATGAGACTGTACGATGAGCCAGCCTTCAGAAAGTTCAACCAAACACTTGATGCCAAATTTAGAACTCCCGGCGCTGCTAGAGTAAACGTGTTGATTGCTTTGTAAATGGATACAGTAACCCAGAAGGTTAAGGAGATTCTGAAAGAGGCATGGAAAATAACCCTGGGTGTAGACAGATGGATGAAGAAAGGATTGACTGCTTTGTTTATGTATCACCCTTCTTCCAAGAAGGCATAGCATGTGTTGCTCAAGCTCCATCAGATTTAGCATTAACACACCAGAGAGGTAATTGACTGCACATTGGAAGCATGGGACATACCATAGGAGAAGATCCTACTCGTCGTAACTGACAACGGGGCGAACATAGTCAAGACTATCAAGCTATTACAGAACAGGCAAGAGAATACCCGTGACCAACAACAACCAGAGATGGCCATAGCTTTGAACGGTGCGGCAGAAATGTCAGACACCGGTAATTATCCTTTTAAATCCAAGTCACATTAAGATTGATTTATAACTTAAACATAACCAAAGCTATGACCTGACCCATCACCTTATGTATTACTGCCCCCCAGTGGCAAGAAGTAACATCCCAAAATAACACAAACTATAGGCCTACAACACATAAATGGCTCCTAGCCTCCCACACATAGGCTACTTTCGGTCACTAACACTAAAACTAAAACTGAAACGAAATAGAAATGATTTGATAAAATTCTAACAAAAAAAATCGAACTAAATAAAAATGAGTAAATTAAGTCTGAAAACTAACTGAAATAAAACTGAATTTCAAATAAAAATCTAAAAACAACTAGAAATGAAAAACTAAGAGAAAATCAAAAACGATAAACTTGGTAGGCTACTTCTCAATTTCTTTGTTGTTTGGAGTACATGCAGCCGTGCTTGCTTGTCCAATCGACTTTTCTTCACTGGTGGTGGTGACTCACTGTGTGGGACAACCTGTGTTGTGTTGGTGAACTTTGTGTCCAGATCATTGATATCTGCAGTAAGAGCAGCCTTCTTAGTGGCATTGCACCATGCCAGTTTAAAGTGTGGATCCAAGACTGAGGCAATCTGGTATGGCTTTTTCTGCTCATAAACAGTCAGGCGCTTCTCAACTGCTTCTTTCAGGTTTTTGACAAGCTTTTGATTGAACCTGGTAGAGTAATTGGTGAGATGTTTAGTAAGTCCTCTGATGCATGGAATGATGTAGCTGGCTATGACAATTCCGGATCTTTGCGCACGCAATCTGTGGCAATCTCAAAGGGGGTTAGGATGTCCACAGCATAAGCGAGTACATACTTCTCATGCATGGATAGCTTGGTGACAGGCAGTGTGTCAAGATTGTCTTCATCCGCATTGAGAACTGATGTAATAATTTTCATTTGAGAGTTCCACCTTGTTGTGACAGTAGCTGGTTGCAGCAGTTTCGCAAGGACCCAAGGGGAAGAGAGAAAAATGTGCAATTTTATAGCTAATCTCATGCTTTTTTACACATTTTGCCATGAGGCTTAGAGAATATGTCTTATTAATATTAACAAAATATGAAATGTGTGTTTTTATAGATCAAAGTATCAGCTGTCACACCATGTAAATTAACAACAATATCCATTATTGCCAGAATTTCAAACACTTTTTTGGAGAGTTTGAACTTGGGATACTTTGCTCCGAACAAGGGCATTTCCAGGCATAGACCCGACATGGAAATTAATAATATTGAAAGTATTTTGAAAATTCAAAAAACTAATATTTTCCTTAGAAAATTCCCCAAAATGTAAATTTTAAGCTAAAATAATGCTACAAAATTCATTTTTTTCTAACTATAAAAATAAAGTTTCCCTGCTGGACAAGGACTATCCCCACTTTTAAGATTTCCTGAGCTAATTTCCTGCTATTCTACACATTTTGCCATGAGAAAGTGTTGTAGTTTTAAGAAACGTTGCTTTTTTCTTTTGGGGGTTTGTGGCCCCCAAAGCTCGTGGGCCCCCTAGCCTTGCGGTGACACAATGTTGGAGGCTTTGGAAATGTCTTTGTTGAGGTTATCTGCCATCTTTTATGGTGAGCTGCAGTGTGTGAGCAAAGCATCTCTCATGCTGTGTAAAGTGAAATTCATCAAGGTCAGTGGAACTTACAGGTTGCAGACCTTCCTCCTCAGTATACATTTAACATTTTAGTCATTTAGCAGACGCTCTTATCCAGAGCGACTTACAGGAGCAATTAGGGTTAAGGGCCTTGCTCAAGGGCACATCGACAGATTTTTCACCTAGTCAGCTCGGGGATTAGAACAAGCGACCTTTCAGTTCCTGGCACAATGCTCTTAACCACTAAGCTACCTGCCGCCCTTCTTCGGAGGAAGGCAGCAACCATGTATTCATAGAATTAGGGGGGGTGGGGGGAGGGGAGGAGGGGGGGTGAAACTGGCCACCATCTTGGTTCTATATACATCACAGTGCATTATGTTATTGCTAATCAGAGATAAATGGGTTTGATTCAGTGTTGTGGAGACATGAAACTGGGAAGATGCTACAAGGCCTGGTCTGAGAGGAGAGATTGTCTGGCAGTAAATGAGTGAGGACAGAGGAGTGAGGGGGTGTACGGTATATGGTATGTAAATCTGTGAAATCAGTGATAATTACTGTAAGCACACAAAAAGCCACATCTCAGCTGGCAGTGACGGTGCTAATCACCCTAACACAGTCTAAACCCAGACACCGAGAGTGTGTGTTTGTGTGTGCATGTGTGTGACACAGAGCAGGTTATGACTTAAAGGCTAGAGATCTGAGTGTGTTTGGCAGCCATGAGGATATATTCCACTTCTAGAAGGTAAACAGTAATGTTATTACTCTCTCATTAGCAATGACCATGATCTTGTGGTCCTCTGTAGCTCAATTGGTAGAGCATGGCGCTTGTAACGCCAGGGTAGTGGGTTCGGTCCCCGGGACCACCCATACGTAAAAATGTATGCACACATGACTGTAAGTCTCTTTGGATAAAAGCGTCTGCTAAATGGCATATTATTATATTATTATTATCTCACATGTTGTCACAGGGCCATCAGATCTCCCTAACAGGGTTTGAGGTCAATTCAGTTTTAATTAGTCAATTCAGCAAGTGAAAAATCCTGATAGAATTTTTTTTGAACTTTTACTTCCTTGACTGACCCGAACTCCTGCTCCTTTAAACCTCTAAATTGTCTTGGTTGGGATGTGCACTTGTTAAAATACACTGTTTTTCTCTATCACTATAACACCTTCCTTCACCACCTGTTTACAGTATTTCTGTGCAGTGGTGTGGGCTTTTTTTGTAATGACACCATTGTTAAATTATTGGCTGTTAAAAGCATTAACAGTGCATTATATTTCTAAAATGTAAAGGCCTATGGCTACAGATAGGCTACATATTTAAATATGCACATACTGTGCAGGCAATCCGGGTATTATACTTGCTTCAAGAATAAATGAGAAATCAACAGCAAATACAATATGTCATATTAAGAAACGAATGTCTTCCATCTTTCATTCATATTCATTCAAATCATAATTTCTCTTTTGCTTTAAAAAAAACAAAAAAACAATCAAACAGGAGTCCAAATAGGTTACAATAGACGATAAATAGCCTGGTCAAATTGCCAATGTAATGTCTGATTATTCGAAATCTTTAATTGATAAGAGATAAAGAAAATCACAACTCAATCTTAAGAAATAGTCAACTTAATTATATTAATTTAGCACTTGATAGTGTAGCTAAATATTACAAAAATATAAAAAACAAAAAATTTGTAATGTGGTTTCTAGGCCCATTCCCATTTCGCGGGGAGGGAGGTTCATTAACTCTCTCGAACTGATTTTATGGATTTATCAATCAGCTTTTAATTTGAATACGTCTTGTTATTTTTCTCAGATTTTTTTTTTTTACCAAAGATGTTTTTACTCCAAAGATAGGTAGGTAAATTATGATCTACTTCATACAAATAGCTTTAGGGGTCTGGACTGAAAAATTACCTACATTGTGTTGTGACATTCTTTTCACTCTCACTTTGTCAATTACGTCTTTAATTAAATCGCGATCTATTCTATCTAATTCATCACGAATGTGGAAGACACCAGACAGGCCCATGTTGTCTACACCATGTAGCCTACCAAAACGCAGCAGTGCTCATCAAACACGCAAAGAGAAGAACCACATTATTTCTCAATTGGACCTGAGAACTCAACACAATCAACCCAGAGCTTCTATTCTATTCTATTCTATTCTATCGAGTTCAGTTCTATTTAGAATAGAAATTCTAACTTGGCCAAATATAAACCAGGCTCTGCATCAACCAACAATTAAAATGCTCAAGTTAGCCTGCTCTCCTACCTGTATAACCCGCATGTTGAGTCCCGTCTCCTGGGCCAACTGTTCCCGAATGTGTCGGGTGGGTTTCGGCGTGGCCACGAAGGCAGCCTTCAGCGTCTCCAGCTGCTTGGCTTTGATGGTGGTCCGTGGGCCTCGCCGCTTCGTGCCCGAATTCTGCTCCTCATTCTCGTTATTGTTCATGTCCTTATCTGAGGACATGGAATTGTCCGTCTCTTTTGTGTCGTCCTGTATCGGGTCCTGGAGGTCCGGCGATAAACTTCTGTCTGTGCATGATGACACTGGGGGACGGGAGAGAATGGAAAGGTCTCAATCGGAGGTGTCATGGGGTCTACTACTAGATTATTGCTGTAGCCTGTCTAATCACAAATAAACGAGAATATGTGGAACAATGACGCCTCACAAAATACAAATATGGAAGCCCTTGTATATATATTTTAAAAATAATAACCTACACTTTGCCAATGTAACCAATATGAAACAGACTAAATGCATGGATTTACCAGTTTAACTCTTCACAAATAAAACAGGTGTAACCAACTCGACCCTGCCCGTGTGTGACATAAGCGGATCGAGATAATGAAAGAGAAATTATGCATGTAATGTGAAACAAAAAAAGGGGCTAGGCTGATCCCCAAGGACCCGCTGCGTCGCACGATAACAGCATGTCATTGTCCGAGGGGAGGGCTGTTTGAGCCATTCATCTGACAGGAATTTATAGCGTTGATAAGCCTGAGCTATGGTCAGATGCATTCAGCGACGCCGAGATGCTTTGTTGGGGAACATCATCAAACGCTAGGCTACACATGCCCTATACACGGCCCATTGCAGCCGCGAGAATGTCAGTATGTTCATATTTGAAGCTACAGACACCCAACGAGGGGTCAAAATCAATGTCACGTCTTTCGAGTATACAAATGTTATTCCTCACCTTGTTGATCTAAAGACAACATCGAATGCCAGTGATGGGAGCCTGAGAACCCCACAAACACAAGCTTTTCTGAAAGTTGTTGACTTTTATACATTTTAGTTCCAAACACCCCAAAGTGTAGGCCTAATCTCTTAACAATATCAAGGCCATGTTGAATAATGACATTTTAGAGATATTTATTTATTAGGCGAGGAAGTGACTTACAGCCGAATTCTCCAAAGGCTACACATTTTGGACCATGTAGGCCTACGACACTGCAGCTAAAATGGGAAAGTAAGCTAGAATATAGAATAGAATCCCACAATTCATATACATCTATTAGACTAGGCTACTTCAGAATGGACGCAGAAGATACCCCAACGAATGCAGAACCAGAGCTGACACGCAGACAGGCACCATGTCCATGGTTCTGAATTACCTGACGGAGGCCTATTGTAGGACTTGATATAGGCCTAGGTTATGGCTCTGGATAAAACAAATTAAGAGGCTTTGTAGCAGAATAGGTTTTCGAAGTCATGCATTTTAGTTTGCAAAAGCATATGTGTATATGTGGTATAGGCCTATCCTATTTTAGGAATCCAACAAATAAAACCCAGCAATAGTTCAAGGCGTTTCTCATCATGCACAAATAGTTTTAATTATCCACCATACCCAGTGTATGAGGATTGGATCCCACGTTGAAACGATCCGTAAATAAATAAAGACAAATTAATCAGTCAACGTAGGTGGCCAAAACAGTCTTCCAAAAAGCAACCCGCATGAAATGATGCTCCGTTGCTTTCAAATATAAATGCAGACTATAATATACAACTTATATTTTTGAGGGAAAAAATAGGCTTATGCTACTCATTCGAAGAAAGAAAGGTCCATTATTTTCAGACAACCCTATAGAATTTTTCCAAAATGAACAGACCATTGATCCTTTCGTATCCATGCACTAGCCTAACATTACTAGACCGTCTAGAATGTCTACTGTAGACGCACTTTTGAAACCCTTAGCTATAATTAGAATACCTGAATTCAAATTGACTTCCTTGATAGCCCCTGAGCTTAGGTAGTCTTCTTTGCACACAAACTTATTTTCGTCGATGACGTAGAGCTCCTCGCCGGTGGACAGCTGCTTGTTGCACACCATGCACGTGAAGCAGTTGAGATGGAACACCTTGCTGCGCGCCTTGCGCACCAGATCGCTGGGAGAGATGCCTTGGAGGCAGCCCGCGCACTTCGTCCCAAACCTCCTGAAAAGAAAGGGAGAGGAGAGAGAAGAGGGGTGTTGGTTGAGAAAATAATACGAATTTGAGATGGACATTTCATTTTCGCAGACGCTCTTATCCAGAGCGACTTACAGTTAGTGCATTATTTTTTCATACGGGCCCCCCGTGGGAATCGAACCCACAACCCTGGCGTTGCAAACGCCATGCTCTACCAACTGAGCTACAAGGGACACTATATTTAACTGTTCTAACTTAATAAAAAGGCATTATTATACATATTGACCAATAGCGAATTTTGCAACTGTGGGCAATGCAGATGTTTTGGAAAGTAACCTGATTTGAAGTTTTTGTTCCCAGAAAATTACGAAATAGCAATGACAAAACACTTACAACAATGACTAAAGATAGTCTATAATAGTAATAATGTATTGTTTTTCTTTTAACCATTTGTTTTATTGTATTTCATATTTGCCATGATTGAAGAAGGGGTAGGCTATTTCGAAATCATTTTCGTTAAAATCTAACAGACTACTCTTGATACATAATATAGCCTAAAATGTAGTACCTGCGCTAGACTGATTTTCAACCTTGGAGAGAAATAACATCATTATTGTTTTAACAATAAACCCACGCAGAACGTATTAGTGACAATCAGCACATTGTAACTGCAGAGATATTCGAGGATTAAACGGACTAGGAACATTTTAGCGTGAAATCTCCTGTTAATCCACATTCACCCTCTTCACATGCAAAAAGCATGGTGGATATACTTGTATTATTTAGATAGACAGGCGAGTATATAATAGCCTAACTCAACGTCTCATCGTTTCCAGGGATAAGTCGACAAGGTAAATCAGTTGAAAATGCAAGTGTTTCACTGGAAGAAAATGTGTGCTACATATAGTGATGGGGAATGGGAAGCCTTATTATGTGTTTCTCCCACCATGCATTGTACTTTAGTGTTTCCCTCTCCAATGTGAAATAAATAGGCCTAATCCACCTCATCACGAGCCAGAAACCTCATCACGCGCCTCTCATGGTGATTTTGTAATCTCTCTCATCAACATGGCGTAGCCTCAGGGTGAAACAAATACAGGAATTGAAAATATTTCAATTATAATACGATTATTGGAGGGAGTGTGTGTGGGGGGTGGGTGTGGGGGGTGTCGAGGAAAGCCCCCTTTATTTTTACAGAATCAATCTCTCTCTTTCTCTGTCTCTCTCTCCAGCCATTTGCAATAGTATCGCTCCACTGTACCCTTTCACATGCACGGCTCGGCGAGACCACCACACTACTTACACAACAAATAGCCACATTAGGGTGATTACTGTTTCGCCTGGCTAATTGTTCGGCCATTTAAATCCACCGATGGAAGCCGGCTAATATGATGGTCAAGGCCGTTTGAGGCCAACATTGCCATCACAAAGGCTTAAATACTGGGCCTCACATGTCATTAAACAATTTGTAGGGGAAGGGGAAAAAAGATGACACATAACTAATTGGTATGATGCTATGAGAGTGCGCGGACACAAACAGGGGCCTACACTTATCACTGAATTACCACTTTGAAGAGCTGAGCGGCTGGTGTAGGCCTAATGGTTAGGTTTTCAAATCTATTGCAACAAACAATAGTGGAAACAGAGAGTACAGGTGAGACGAAAAATTTATCTGATTTATAAATAGATTTAAACTGCCTCCATGTGCATGAATGGATAAAGAGTGAATATTCAAGCCCACATAATATTCAGAATATTCAACCCCACCAATAATATGAATTTATAAATAAAAGTGATATTATTTGTCATAATAAATATTAGGAATTAAGGTTATGATTCGTATTACATTTACATTTTAGTCATTTAGCAGACGTTCTTATCCAGAGCGACTTACAGTTAGTGAGTGCATACATGATTCTAAATTTTTTCAGAAATCACACTTTGTGTCTAAAAAACACACTCTTCATGTAAAACTCAAGCGGACAAAGAGTGATAACGTGGACATCTCAGGCTATGATTAAATAGTTCTGTCAAAATGCTAAATATATTTGTGATATTCAGAGCTCTAGAATTAACTTATAACTGAAATTATATTCATTTATATAGGCCTAATAATGATATGATTTTAGTTGCGAAGCCAATGTGGTTACAATATAATTTCTGTAAGGCTTGAAATGTAATAATTGAAGTGACATTTTAAAACAATTCAAATAACTGATAGGTTATCTCACCTATAGGTGAATTATAGGCTATAATGTGAACTAGGCCATGGTGAACCATATCCATTTCCACAAAACAATGTGTAGACCTACAGAATAATATCATTATGGTTATTTTATTCTGTGAGTGACGCTAAAACGAGAGCTATTTTGATCATTGTGTGACATTAAATCAATTTCAGCATTTTAAGACACTTACTAACAAAAAACAGACAAACAAATCTTCAGAAGCAGCAGGGTTATAATTCTCCCTGGTGAGTTCACTGAGTTTTTGGCAAACCTGCTTTTACGCATGAATCCCCAATCTGAATCCTTACCTGAAAAAGTCAATTTTACAATAGAGCTTCCCATCCCGCGAGAAGCACTTCTCGGTCAGGTTACAGTGGCACTCGCAGCATTGGACGCACTTGGCGTGCCAGGCTCGGTCCAACACGTTGAGCAGGAACCGGTCCAGGATGGGCCTGTCGCACCCCGCGCAGTGGACCATCATCCCACCGGTCTGGAGGACAACGAGGGCCGACCTTCCCACGCGGACTCCGGTGCTGGGTCTGGGGCCACGCGGCTCTCCGCGCAGCAACGTCTTGGCTCCGGGGTTGGGGACAAAGCAGGCGCGAATGTTCTGTCAGGTGGGTGGATGGGTGGTGAGAAGCCCCTCTCCCCTACCGTTTAAAGGCAGGCTATAGGCGAACACTCCCCGAAGTTCCTCTACTGTACTCCTGGTTCTGGACGCCCCTGTCCTGTTCTGTCCTGGCACTTGTCACAATCCAGAATCCAGAAGATAAAAATATGAATTAAAAAATCACCTATAGTCCTCTTCTTCATTTACGGGCTGCGTAAAAATGGAAAGCCTGTTCGTCCCCGCTGTAGAGAATATGTTACACGGGCTGTAGCTTATTATTATTTTGTTGTTGTTGTCATCTTTTGTTTTTAGGTTCCACTTCTTCGCCTCCGCTCACCTCACGTCGACACTTTTCGCATCACTGTGCCCGGCTGTGCCGGAGAGAGGCGCATCCGTATTCAGATTGGGTGACGCTCTCATTAATTCCCGTGCCTGGGTGGCCAATCAGGACTCAAGTTGTCATGGTTAACCCTTTAAATAATGGTCGGTAACCTACCTTCATGTCGACCCAAAACATAAACCATGCTCGCAGAAATAAGCGAATAAACTAACTTTGCGGAGAGGGACACGATATTTTGGCAAAAATATCACTCACTGGTCACATTCGTTTTGGTACTACCTTGTTACAGAATGGACCTAAACGGTGTAAATAGGTCTACAATCTGCCATTTTCTATTTGTCAGCTGTAGCTCTACTATCAAGCTCTTGGGGTGAATTGATTTTAGGGACTATCCCCATCCGACGCTTCAAGAAATGGAGCACCAGCAGACGAATTATATAGGCTAAACTAGCTGGGCCCTATAAAAAACCAAACATGCCTTTTGTCTAATATCACCAATCAACAAGATCTTTCTCTGTGACAATTGGGCCAATTAAGACATGTTTTATAGGGGAAATTATAGTTTTGATTGGTTTAATTGAATCCTCACAAATTGAAAGCTAAATTAAGCTTCTAAAGACACCAAGGCACAAAACAAAAACCTGCGGACCATCTTCCATTTTCTTTCTTCTTTTCACCTCTTCTTCGTCTTCGGTCTTTGACAAGATGACCTAGTGGAGTTGATGCCTAATAGCCAACACCTTTCTAAAGCGGCCTACAAAGTGAGGGGGCCGTCTTTACATGACATGATACCCGCCTTAAATGACCCTGAATGGGATGCGGTGGGAGTAGCTGAACAAGAGCTAATGCTACAAAACCCTCCCTGCATTATCATCTGTCTCTCTCTCTGTGTGTGTGGAGTGGAGGGGACGGGAGGGGAGGGGGACCTATGCAGGCCCTTTCTTATGCAGAAAGCTATTTACAGGGAAATGCACAGGATTAAGATAGCGGGGCCTCATCAATAGGGAGAGCCGGGTCACCCGCCGCTTTAACAGAGTAGCCACCAATCGAAGGGAATTTCAATATTTACCCAGATCATCATTTAGTTAGTTATAGCAGTGCAAACATCATGCAGACGCTAATGGTTGTTAGTGGAAATGCGAGGCTGGTTTAAAACTACGTTTGAGCAGTTGTAGTATAGGCCTATAATGAGCTGGTTAAGCAGGTGTTAATTTGGACCCATTACACATTCTCATTTAAGATAACGTTTTAATCAGAACAACCTCATCAACAACATGGATTGACAACTTTATAATTTCATAATAACAGCATTTAAATTGCACATTGTCGCTGTAGGCCTACATAAATAACTAATCAAATCAAATCAAATGTCATTTGTCACATGCACCGAATAAAACAGGTTCACCTTACAGTGAAATGCTTACTTACAATCCCTTAACCAACAATGCAGTTTTAAGAAAGAATACCAAAAACAATCACACAAAAAAATACAATATAAAATAATACGAAATAAAAGTAACAAATAATTAGAACTCATCTGAAGCAATTATTAGAATTAAGGTCAATTGGACAATTATTCAAAGAAAAGTATTGTTTATGATAAATGTGTAAATAGCCTGCTTTATGGCAAAAAGCTGACAATATTTCAGGTTTTACGTGGAACAAATGACTGTCATTATATTTGTATGAGTTTGAATGAGTTTTATAGGCCTATCAATATTATTCTAATTTATTATTCTGTTTTATGAATTATGCATTATTATGTATTGTTATTATTATTGTTATTCATATTATGTCCTCCTCCTTACCATATTTCACCACCACCACCACCACCATCATCATCCTCTTAATCAATGTTTTCAACCAAAAGCATAGGCCTAGTGCACTGATAAGGCCTATAGCATATGACCTAACCTTACATAGAGCCAAGTGAAGTTGTAGCGCGTGCATGCATGCATCAATTTTGGAGCAGTATGATTATCCATCCATATCCATCCGTAGATTGTAGAATGTGAAATGTTTTCTGTGGTGCGGGTTGGTATTAAGTGGTGACTCTACATGATAATAAAGCAGCAATTTATGTAGCCGAGGGAGGCCGTTCAGCTTGTTGGGAGAGAAAGGGGGAGAGCCCGGGCCACCGAGGGGACCCCCGCCGCTCTTGGCAGGCGAAAGTGGCAGCAAAGCTTGGCCTCGCTCACGGTCTTAATCCCAAAGCTATCGGGGCTTGCTATTTATTTTTCTCACAAAATTGTATTTTCTTGACTCTCCGTTTAAGAACTCCTAAACATTTCTGTTCGAATGTTGTTAGCACCAATGAACGTAGACATATAGGCTACTCCCCGTCAGCAAAAAGTAAATAAGGCGCGAAATAGACGACATACGCACTTGGTGTAGCCTACTAATTTACATATCTGAAACTGTTAAATTAATTGCTCAAATTCAACCTGCCAACTGTTGATGAGTAGTCAACGTGGGTTTGTAGCCTATCATACCTGCCTGCCTCATATTTTCCTTTAGGCCTTTGATGATAGCCTATTTTTAATACAACCAGGTAGCATTCACGTAGACTATGATAAGGGTGTGAGTAGAGAGTCGTATAGGCCTTTCCAAATAATGATACAAACGGTGCTTTTAGAGAATATAATCTATTTAGGGGACAAAGCGTTATCACCCTGTACGTGGGAAGAGAACATGTTGGGTAAAGAGAGCTCTTGCCACAGCTTCTCGCCTCTTGTTTGAGTCACACATTTCATTGTATAGGGATACATTTAATTGGGTAGCTGTGTTCTCTCGTTTATCCCATCACCTATACCGTTCTCTCTCTCTCGAGCTCTCTCCCCTGCAAGCCAAACAGTCCAGCGCCGTGCCTAGCAGAGCCACACTGTGCGGGATGCACCTGCTACTAGGAACTCCTGGAGAGAGCGGAAGTGACCAAGGTGCTGAAACTAGACAACTAGCCGCAGGGGCCGGGTTTTTATTTCATCTTTGCTATTGCTAGCCTAATTGAATATACAGATGTAGGATCTTAATTTGATCACTCCTTTGTTGCTGGGAATGTACCTGCAACGCAGGTAATGCAAACTTGTAGTTTATTCAAAGTTTAAAATGGCTTCTAAAGTTTGTAATTTCCACTTTAAAATGTCAGACTTGATTTGCCCTAACGAAAAATATCAACCCCTACAAAAAATGTCAGTTTATTATAATACACATAATAATTCACATTTCCTGTTGCTGCAGGATTATGTTCCTGCTGTAGCAAACTGGCTCAAATCCTATATCTATATGTACATTAGAAAGCTCCCATGCAACAGAGAAACAACACACATTGCAGACATTATACAGGAAGAAGTCTGTTTATTAAGCCATAAAGCTACTATTTGAAACCCTGTGGTCTTATAAATGGGGGTTGTGGTTCAAAGCCTACACTCTAAGTTAATGTGGCCATGGACACGCGTGCCTTCCGATTTCTTGTTCAGCATAGTACTGTTCTAAAAATAGTAGGCTACGCGTTGATTCTGAATAGGCCTGTATATATAGTCAAACTGTTTGTTTTCACCATCAATCAACAACGCATTGGCATGCACAAGATTATTTTATGACAATTTGCAGAATATCAACAAGCGATTAGGTGTGGTAATGACTTGACAGAAATAAACAACTTATGGGCGTGCTCTGTCATTATGTTCTTCTATTATGATTGTCCAGGTGTGGTATGATGATTGATGGGCTGTATATCTTGTGCAACACCAACACATTCCTACAAATCTGGTGAGGCGTCATACTCTGAATCTGGTGAGGCGTCATGCACCAATATTTCTTGAAGAGGCGCTGATGGCCAAATCAAATGCAATAGGCTATCTTTCCATGATAAATTCTGAGTAAAATAAACTGTATCTTTAAAAAACAAAAGCATTGGATGTGAGAGATGAACAATTTAACTGTCAGCTACTCACTGGACTACACAATGGGAACAAAACTATAGAAACATTTAACATTTTGTCCCTAATACCAATGTATTTACAGGACAGGTGGTGTTACACAGTACAACAAAACAAAATACTGCACACACACAAGCATATAAATACACACGCACACACACACACACACAGCTTTGTTTTTGTGAATTTTCAGGACTTTATGGGGAGTAAAAAAGTATTCCCATTCAAAATCCTATTTTCCCTTAACCGTAACCTTAACCCCTTACTCAACCCTAACTCCTAAGCTTAACACCAAACCCTAAACCTAACCCTTAAGCCTAAAATAGCATTTGAAAAAAATCAGGACATGAAAAAGGTCCTGACTTTTAAAAAAAATATTGTTTTGCTACCTTGTCAGGACATTCTGGAGACTTGTCAGGACATTGTGATTGTGGTCCTGATAATGTAGGAAAACATGTACAAACACACACACACACACACACACAAACCTTTCAAGGACTTTATTTCTCCAGCTGCAGCCTCCCATCCAGGGCAGTTTGAGCAGCCGTCCCTTTTGTCCACGGTGGCCTTAGTCATACACAACACACAACCCAAGCTCTACTCTGTGTCTGTGTCCGCTCTCCTCTGTTGTGTTGTGTTGTAAGGAGCTGGAGGGAAAATGGCATCTCTTTCAGACCCACTCTGACCTCTCTAGCCTTCATCCTTCAGCCCTACGTCTGTAGCTCAGTACCTGCTGTATCCTGTGGGTAGATCAGCTTTAATATTGCAGATAGATTGTGGCTTCCATCAATGTACTTTTCTGCATCATTTCCAATCCCTCATATACTGTTTTGTAAATATACACTACCAGTTAAAAGTTTGGACACACCTACTCATTCAATGGTTTTTCTTTATTTTTTAGTATTTTTTTTTACATTGTAGAATAACACATATGGAATCATGTAGTAACCAATAAAGTGTTAAACAAATCAAAATATATTTTATATTTGAGATTCTTCAAAGTAGCCACCCTTTGCCTTGATGACAGCTTTGCACACGCTTGGCATTCTCTCAACCAGCTTCATGAGGTAGTCACCTGGAATGGATTTCAATTAACAGGTGTGCCTTGTTAGAAGTTAATTTGTGGAATTTCTTTCCTTCTTTATGCGTTTGAGCCAATCAGTTGTTTTGTGACAAGGTAGGGGGGGTATACAGAAGATAGCCCTATTTGGTAAAAGACCAAGTCCATACTATGTCAAGAACAGCTCAAATAAGCAAAGAGAAACGACAGTCCATCATTACTTTAAGACATGAAGGTCAGTCAATCCGGAAAATGTCAAGAACTAAGAACGTTTCTTCAAGTGCAGTCGCAAAAACCATCAAGCGCTATGATGAAACTGGCTCTCATGAGGACCACAACAGGAAAGGAAGACCCAGAGTTACCTCTGCTGCAGAGGATAAGTTCATTAGAGTTAACTGCACCTCAGATCTCAGCCCAAATAAATGATTCACAGAGTTCAAGTAACAGACACATTTCAATATCAACTGTTCAGAGGAGACTGCGTGAATCAGGCATTCATGGTCAAATTGCTGCAAAGAAACCACTACTAAAGGACACCAATAATAAGAAGAAACTTGCTTGAGCCAAATTTGAGATTTTTGGTTCCAACCGCTGTGTCTTTGTGAGATGCAGAGTAGGTGAACGGATGATCTCCGCATGTGTGATTCCCACGTGAAGCATGGAGGAGGAGGTGTGATGGTGTGGGGGTGCTTTGCTGGGGCACTGACAGCAATTTATTTAGAATTCAAGGCACACTTAACCAGCATGGCTACCACAGCATTCTGCAGCGATATGCCATCCCATCTGGTTTGCGCTTAGTGGGACTATCGTTTGTTTTTCAACAGGACAATGACTCAAAACACACCTCCAGGCTGTGTAAGGGCTATTTGACCAAGAAGGAGAGTGATTGAGTGCTGCATCAGATGACCGGGCCTCCACTATCACCTGACCTCAACCCAATTGAGATGGTTTGGGATGAGTTGGACGGCAGAGTGAAGGAAAAGCAGCCAACAAGTGCTCAGCATATGTGGGAACTCCTTCAATACTGTTGGAAAAGCATTCCTCATGAAGCTGGTTGAGAGAATGCCAAGAGTGTGCAAAGCTGTCATCAAGGCAAAGGGTGGCTACTTTGAAGAATCTAAAATCTAAAATATATTTTGATTTGTTAAACACTTTTTGGGTTACTACATGATTCCATATGTGTTATTTCATAGTTTTGTTGTCTTCACTATTATTCTACAATGTAGAAAATAGTAAAAATTAAGAAAAACCCTTGAATGAGTAGGTGTGTCCAAACTTTTGACTGGTACTGTATTTATATTTTTATTTGTATATTTGAGTTTAACCATATTTGTTGTAATATTTGTTCTGTCTTTTCTGGTGTATTAAACTGAAATTGCAACCAACTTTCTATGGCTTGTTTTAAAAATAGCGATATTTTGGAGATTATTTCATTTTCAAATAACCAAAAATGAGAGGTTGTAATCTGAATAAAGAGAAAAAGGCCATTCCTGAACATGGGGTGAGACATTCTTACTAATCTGCTAGAGAACCAGTTCTCTAACAGATTGTGTGACTGAAGCCTTTAGTGAGAGGTCTAATGCTTTAATATTTAATAATTTCTGCCCTCTGAATTTATATTCATTATATAAATTGGCCCGTTTAATTTTGTCTGGCTTGCCGTTAATAATAAAATGGAATATTTTTTGCTCATATAATTTTTTAAAAACAAGTCACTAGGTATAGGCAAGGCCATAAGAAAATCGGTAAACTGGGATGTGACTAAAGAGTTAATCAGGGTGATTTTTTCACAAATAGACAAGTGTTTCCTTTCCATGGTAGCAAGATCTTATCTATTTTGCTAACTTTCTATTAAAATGTATTGTAGTGAGATCATTTCTTTCTTTCAAGATATGAATACTGAGTATGTCCACTTCACTGTCAGACCATTTTATTGGTAAACTACATGGTAATGTAAAAGTTATTTTTTTGTAATCCAATACATAATGTAGTACACTTATCATAATTTGGATGTAAACCAGAGAGGTTAGAAAAATGATCTGGATATTCTATCTGAATATTTTTTGGGGCCATAGTAACAAAATACTTTCTTTTTATACCATGTCATTTTATATGTTTTAATATGTTTTAATGTTTTCTTTTAAATCCACAATTGTAAACCAGAGAGGTTAGAAAAATTATCTGGATCCTCTATCTGAATATTTTTGGGGGCCATAGTAACAAAATAGTTTCTTTTTATACCATGTCATTTTATATGTTTTAATATTTTATTTTAATTAAAACATTAAAACATATAAAATGACATGGTATAAAAATATAGTATTTTGGGTTAGGGTTAGGGTTAGGGTTACACATGAAAACATGACTCATCAGCGTACAATGACACCTTTGTTTTTAAGCCCTGGATTTCTAGCCCCTTGATATTATTGTTGGATCTGATTTTAATAGCTAACATTTTGATGTCCATAAGAAAGAAATAGCCAATAGTGGACAACCTTGTTTTACTACTCTTGACAGTTTAATACGTTCTGAGAAGTAGCCATTATTTACTATTTTACACATAGGGTTACTAAACAGAACTTTAACCCATTGTATAAGAGATTCTCCAAAATTGAAATATTCCAGGCATTTATATATAAAAGCCTTTTCAAAGTCAGCTATGAATACCAGGCCTGGTTTGCCAGATTTTTCATAGTGTTCTATTGTTTCCAGAATTTGTCTTATATTATCTACAATGCATCATCCATGTACAAAACCTGTCTGAAAAGGATGAATAATATCCAACAATATTTAAAAAATTCTATGCACTATGCATTTTGCTAGAATTTTTGCATCACAACACTGAAGTGTAAGGGGCATCACATTTTTCAAATGGACTGGATCTTTATATTTACCACTTGGGTCCTGTTTCAGTAATAATGAAATCAGACCTTCTTGTTGAGTATCTGATAATCTACCATTTTTATAGGAGTGGTTTAAACACGCTAATAATGGTCCTCTGAGTACATCAAAAAAGGTTTGGTATACCTCAACTGAAATGCCATCCAGCCCTGGAGTTTTCCCAAACTTAAAGGCTATAATTGCATCAAGAAGTTCCTCTTCTGTAAGTCTATCAATACTTTTACATTATTATTAGAAAAAAAAATCCTTACAATTAACTTCGGTTAGTGGAGACGGAGGAGACTGAAATGAAAACATATGCTTAAAGTATTTTGCTTCCTCTTTAATTATGTTTTGTTATTTATGTTTCAGTAAATTATTTTTGGTGGCATTTCTATGTTGAAGATTAAAAAACAATTTGATGCATTTTTCCCCGTATTCCATCCATTTCACTTTATTTTTATAATATATTACACTTGATCTTTCTTGAATAAGTCCCTCCAATTCTTTTGTTTTTTCCTCTAACTTATTCTGTGCCTCTATGGTACAGTGTTTATTGCTATCTATCTGTACTGAGTCCCTCTATTTCCTTTGTTAATATGAACTCAAATAAAGTTTGATTTGATTTGAGTCATGAGAAGAGAGGAAATTGTGGCAAAGACTTTTTGAGATACCTACAACTGAGGTAGAATAGTAGAATGTCTGTGTTGAAATTGCTGTGGTTTAATTGTCATTCACTAATCAAAACAATGGAAAACGCTTTTTGTTCACAGGGCCAAGCAGATGTGAATGTAACTTTTTTATGAACATTCACACCTTCCTGCTGACTTGTGTATTGTGACTATTGCAGATAAAGAAAACTATAATTAAAAATGAAGGAAGTAAGGAGAGGAAGTGACAAGAGGGAGGGATGGAGATGGAGGCATAGCGGTGGGAAGTAGGGGTGCTGAGGGTGCTGCCGCACCCCCTGAAACATCAGAATAAAAAAAATATGTCTATAATAAAAGATATTATATTTTTTCACAAAAGTAGTGCATTCAATAGTTGGAATTGTAAGAGTTGTTGCCCTGATCCCTTTTCTATGATTGTCATTCTTATGGAATCCAGAAAGAACAAACCACTTAATGTAAATGTACATTATTGTATTGTACATAGGCTGGTCATCTAGGTTTGAACCTGTAGACTTTCCATCACCATGAAGAAAAACAACGCACAATAAAGTAATTGAGTACATTGAGACCTCAAGTGGTTTGTGATGATGTGGCTCAGTTGGTAGAGCATGGCGCTTGCAATACTATGGTTGTGGGTTCAATTCCCATGGGGGACCAGTACAAAATAATATTAAAATGTTTGCACTCACTACTGTAAGTTGCTCTGGAAAAGAGTGTCTACTAAAATGGATAAGGAATGAATAGACCATTTCAGTTTTCACATAGAAATAAGTTGCATTTGCAAAGTATTTCAAGAAACTGGAAAACATCTCAAGCTACTATTTTTATATTCCACAAGTATTATCAGATTAACTGTTTTGCACAGATAATTATCAGACTCAAGTTACAGATGCTGGTAAAACACTCAACCCCCCCCCCCCCCCCCCCCTCCTTTTTGGTGACCATTTGAAACCAAAAGCTGTTTTATGCTATTAAAATATAGGTTGTGATAGCTGTAAGCCTAATTGTTATTTTCATTTATTCGCCCAGTAGGTTAACGCAATTTTGGGTTCATGTAGGCCTATTGTTATGAAAATAAACATTTGAGCAACTTCGTATTTAGAGCATTTCCCCGAAATACATGTCTTGTTTTTGGCTTCAAAGGCAATAACACGTGTAGGCTATAACAAATGTGCATTGTCATGCAGTGACATAATGATAATTGAGATAATGCAAATAATGAATGATTAACTAGTTGTGCTAACTTTTTAAACTTCTTGCTGTAGGCCTACATCATCATCCTCCTCTGCCTGCATCCCTACCTGTAGCCTACCTGTAGCCTACCTGTAGCCTACCTGCCTCTGGTATAATGCATTTCCACCTCTCACTCTATCAGTCTTGCTTGTCCATCTTCCTGAATTAAAATGAGATATCCTGACGGATCAATCTTGCTGGCAAAACTTCATAAAATGTTGCTAAGTTATTTAGCTATAGTATTGGCTACTATGTTGCAATATTAATATTCTCGAAGCAGTCTTGTTGATACAACAATTTTCTATATTCTCCGAGCCGCCTCTCTCGTTGTTGATACGTTTCAATATTCTCATAAACACCTTGTTGGTGCAATGCTTGAATATTCGCAGAATGTTTCCCTTCCCTGGCAAATAATGCAGACATGCATTACCTGTACCGATGGGCTGTCCAGTCAGCAGTGCTTACATTTACATTTTAGTCATTTAGCAGACGCTCTTATCCAGAGCGACTTACAGGAGCAATTAGGGTTAAGTGCCTTGCTCAAGGGCACATTTACGTCATTTAGCAGACACTCTTATCCAGAGCGACTACAAATTGGTGCATTCACCCTATAGCCAGTGGGATAACCACTTTACAATTATACTTTTTTTTTTTTTTTGGGGGGGGGGTAGAAGGATTACTTTATCCTATCCCAGGTGTTCCTTAAAGAGGTGGGGTTTCAAATGTCTCCGGAAGGTGGTGAGTGACTCCGCTGTCCTGGCGTCGTGAGGGAGCTTGTTCCACCATTGGGGTGCCAGAGCAGCGAACAGCTTTGACTGGGCTGAGCGGGAACTATGCTTCCGCAGAGGAAGGGGAGCCAGCAGGCCAGAGGTGGATGAACGCAATGCCCTCGCCTGGGTGTAGGGACTGATCAGAGCCTGAAGGTACGGAGGTGCCGTTCCCCTCACTGCTCCATAGGCAAGCACCATGGTCTTGTAACGGATGCGAGCTTCAACTGGAAGCCAGTGGAGTGTGCGGAGGAGGGGGGTGACGTGAGAGAACTTGGGAAGGTTGAACACCAGACGGGCTGCGGCATTCTGGATGAGTTGTAGGGGTTTAATGGCACAAGCAGGGAGCCCAGCCAACAGCGAGTTGCAGTAATCCAGACGGGAGATGACAAGTGCCTGGATTAGGACCTGTGCCGCTTCCTGTGTAAGGCAGGGTCGTACTCTCCGAATGTTGTAGAGCATGAACCTGCAGGATCGGGTCACCGCCTTGATGTTGGCGGAGAACGACAGGGTGTTGTCCAGGGTCACGCCAAGGCTCTTCGCACTCTGGGAGGAGGACACAACGGAGTTGTCAACCGTGATGGCGAGATCATGGAACGGGCAGTCCTTCCCCGGGAGGAAGAGCAGCTCCGTCTTGCCAGGGTTCAGCTTGAGGTGGTGATCCGTCATCCATACTGATATGTCGGCCAGACATGCAGAGATGCGATTCGCCACCTGGTTATCAGAAGGGGGAAAGGAGAAGATTAGTTGTGTATCGTCAGCGTAGCAATGATAGGAGAGGCCATGTGAGCCATCCCAGTGCTGAATCATGGGCGCAGCCTTAATGTCAAATCAAATCAAATGTTATTTGCCACATGCGCCGAATAGACCTTACAGTGAAATACTTACTTACAAGCCCTTAACCAACAATGCAGTTTTAAGAAAAATAAGTGTTAAGTAAAAAATAGATAAGTAAAAAATAACAAATAACAAATAATTAAAGAGCAGCAGTAAAATAAAATAACAGTAGGGAGGCTATATGCAGGGGGTACCGGTACAGAGTCAATGTGCGGGGGCACAGGTTAGTCGAGGTAATTGAGGTAATTTGTACATGTGAGTAGAGTTAAAGTGACTTTGCATAGATAATTAACAGAGAGTAGCAGCAACGTAAAAGAGGGGGTGGGGTGGGGTGTTAGGGACAATGACAATTTTTAGGGCCTTCCTCTGACACCGCCTGGTATAGAGGTCCTGGATGGCAGGAAGCTTGGCCCCAGTGGTGTACTGGGCCATACGCACTACCCTCTGTAGTGCCTTGCGGTCGGAGGCCGAGCAGTTGCCATACCAGGCAGTGATGCAACCAGTCAGGATGCTCTCGATGGTGCAGTTGTATAACTTTTTGAGGATCTGAGGACCCATGCCAAATCTTTTCAGTCTCCAGAGGGGGAATAGGCTTTGTCATGCCCTCTTCATGACTGTCTTGGTGTGTTTGGACCATGATAGTTTGTTGGTGATGTGGACACCAAGGAACTTGAAGCTCTTAACCTGTTCCACTATAGCCCCGTCGATGAGAATGGGGGCGTGCTCAGTCCTCTTTTTTTAATGTGTATATTTTTCTTCATTCCTTGGTGGAGTTTGTTTGTCTTTATGCGTCCTAGTCGTTTGTAGGCCTAAGTAGTTTCTTTGATGTATGCATTTTATTTAAATGCATGTGTAGGATTTATCTGGCATAGTTTGCATTTGAAGTCGGCCTTGATAGCGTGTATTATGCATCTATTTCATGTTGCACTGTATGCACTGTTCCACAAGTAGGCTAAATGAGTCAATGTAGCCTATATAGAATAAGGTTGAGTAGTTCATTGTACACGCCATTCCACATTGTACACGCCAAACCTAATATAAACCTAATATTGAGGTGATAATGTCTGGGGGACATTCTTGTTTGTTTTTGCTGTTCTCCAAATAGCATTTTAGAGTTTTAAAATGGTGTAGAAGTACAGTAAATGAGCTTCAACTGGCGGGTGTATTTCTACACACCCCACTTTGCCACACCCCACTTTGTCATACCCACCCACCCCCACCCCCAAACGACTTCCTGCGGCTCTGGATGGAGGTAGAGAGAAAGCGGAGAGGAGGGAGAGATGGAGATTGAGGGAGAGAGAGAAAGCGGGGGATGGAGATGAGTGAGCGAGAGAATAACACAGGGAGGTGAAGGAAGGCCTGATTCAGACGTCTCTCTGTCTCCCGGGGGGCAGTACTGAGCAGAGCACCTTTACTCTTTAATTTCCCTCCCTCTCTCTCTCTCTCCCTTCTGCTCCCTATACCTCACAGCGCGACAGCCGAGACACCTGAGGGGAAAACACCTCCCCTCCAACCACACACATCACACACACCACACCCCACACACACCACCATCACACACACCACACCCCACACACACCACACCTCACACACACCACCATACACCCCTCCAGCCCCCCACCCCAGGCAGATTCCCTCTCTGGCAGGTATATGCATGCCCCCGAACCCCCCTTCCCATACACCATACACCCCTCCAGCCCCCCAGGTCCCCTCTCCATCAGGGTGGCTCCCGTGGGAGAGGTTAGTGTGATGGATGTGTGATTGGTAGCCCTCCCCTAGGGCCTCTCTCTCCGTCACCTCTCCACCTCTCCCTGCACCTCTCCACGCTCTGAATTAAAAGGCCGTTTGTCTCCTGCGAGTCCTCAGCTGCACAGACCAGGCCTGCAATTTCACAGCACTCAGAGAGAGGGAAGCCATTACTGGGGAGGCTGTCAGGGGAGCCATCACCACCCGGACACGCCTGAGGGGCTGCCTCTCTACCTTCCCTTGCCTTCCCTCGCTTTCCATTCCCTTCCCTCTCACTCTCTTTCCCTTGTCTCTCTCTCCATTCCCTCACTTTCTCTCCTTTACCAAGCCTTGTTTTGCCTTCCTGATCCCACTACTGGAGCTCTGGAGGGAGGGATGGATGGATGGAGGGAGAGAGACTTTCAAACCTTATACACACACAAACATACAAATAGTCTTGCTATCACCGTAGATATAGACAGCAATGTAAATACGTATAAACATACTTGCACACTATTTAAAAAATAAACATGCTTGTCTTAACATAGCCTACAGACTTGCCATCTTCATAAACCTACACACCAACTTCTTCACATTTTATTCACAAATAGAAAATACACCCACTCTCTCCATTGAGGTACATACAAAGCCTACCAAGTTGAAAGATACAAAGATCATATAGAATTTATGTTACACTCCCCCTGTCTCTATTTAATACATTCCCAATTTATTGTGTCTCAATTGTTTCACAATGTCCTGCATTTAAATGTTTTATTTCATGTTGCAAAGTAAATTGGCCTTTGGGGACAAAGATTTATTGAATTGAAATTGAAATGACATGGAGAAAAACACATCTACATAAATAAGAGAACACATACACTGAGTGTACAAAACATTAGGAACATCTTCCTAATATTGAGTTGCACCCCCTTTTGCCCTCAGAACAGCCTCAATTCGTCGGGGCATGAACTCTACAAGGTGTCGAAAGTGTTTCACAGGGATGCTGGCCCATGTTGATTCCAATGCAGTTGTGTCAAGTTGGCTGGATGTCCTTTGGGTGGGTGACCATTCTTGATACACACGGGAAACTGTTGAGTGTGAAAAACCCAGCAGCATTGGCACCTACTACCATACCCCGTTCAAAGGCACTTAAATATTTTGTCTTGCCCATTTACTCTCTGAATGGCACACATACACAATCCATGTCTAAATTATCTCAAAGCTTACAAATCCTTCTTTAACCTGACTCCTCCCCTTCATCTACACTGATTGAAGTGGATTTAACAAGTGACATCAATAAGGGATCATAGCTTTCACCTGGATTCACCTGGTCAGTCTATGTCATGGAAAGGCGTTGTTAATGAACAACATTTGTAAGGCTGATGGTCCTTTTCACATGTAGCAAGAATGTTGGAGTAGTTCCTTATTTAAGTGAGAAATCTTTATGAAGTTAGATTTGTTAAATAAGAAAAGAAAAACAATTATTTTGGAGGAAACAAACTATGAAGCTCTATTTTCAGACTGCTGCTTCAGTTGACTTGCTGAAATAGATTGAATGAAAGTCAGAAAAAGCTGTTAACTCGTTTCACCACAAGTCTTTTGGGCTTGTAGTGGTGACCCCTTTCTGCTGAGGAGTTCCAGCCTTCTTGAAAATAACAGAAAGGCCTGCACACTGTACATTATTATATTTTATAGTAGTACAATTGCTCAGAGAAAAATATTTTGTTTAAGAAGTATATTTTGTTTAACAATATTTAGTCTATTTAGTTAATAATCTCAGAAAGATAGGTGTACAAATTATTGGCACCCCTGTTTTCAATACTTTGTGCACCCTCCCCTTGCGAGGACAATGGTACTTAGTCTTTTCCTTTAATGTTTTATGAGATTGGAGAACACATTGGGAGGGATCTTATACCATTCCTCCATACAGAATCTTTCCAGATCCTTGATATCCCTCGGTCTGCGCTTATGGACTGCCCTCTTCAATTCAAACCACAGTTTTTTTTCACTGAGATGGTCGTTGCAAAATGTTGATTTTGTGGTCAATTAAACATTTCTTTGTGGATTTTGATGTGTGCTTGGGTTCATTGTCTTGCTGGAAGATCCACTTGCGGCCAAGTTTCAGCCTCCTGGCTAAGGCAACCAGGTTTTTGACTAAAACGTCCTGGTACTTGTTAAAGTTCATGATGCCGTTGACCTTAACAAGGGCCCTATGACCAGTGGAAGCAAAACAGCCCCATAACATCAAAGATCCACCACCATTACAGTAGGTATGAAGTTATTTTCTGCATATGCCAACCCACCACGCGTGGCTAAAGAGCTCTATTTTCGTCTCATCTGACCATAGCACCCAGTTCCAATCCAAGTGCCAAAGCCGTTTAGCAAACTCCAGGCGTTCACATTTGTTGGTTGCCGAAACTTGCTCTCAATAAAGGCTTTTTTATGGCAACCGTTCCAAATAGCCTATTGGCATGGAGGTGGCATCTAATTGTAGATTTGGAGACTTCCCACTGGGCAAACACTGGTTGAATCAACGTTGTTTCAACATAATTGAACGTGGAATCGCCGTGGAAAATACATTGAATTTGAAAAAGTCATCAATCAGTACTGTTTCATCTAATTTCAACCAGTGTTGTAAACATTGAAATTAAGGTAAAACTTCAACTTAAATACATTGACTTAACCTGAGGAACATGTTGTTACATCAATCTAATTTCAACATAATCATCAGAACTATGTATACGTTGAAATTGCATAGAAAGTTCCACATAAAAACGTACAGATTTTTCATCCTGTATGCATTGGGTGGTTGAAATTATGTTGAATTTCAAATTTGATTACAAATGTTTTATTTGACCTTGTTTCAATGTTGATAGTAAAATGGTATATTTGAATCAACGGCATTGTTTCAACATCATACTATCAACCCAAGTAAAGAGGTATATTGGGCTCCCGAGTGGCCCAGTGGTCTGAGTCACTGCATCGCAGTGCTTGAGGCGTCACTACAGATCCCCGATTCCAGGCTGTATCACAACTGGCTGTTATTGGGAGTCCCATAGGGAGGCGCACAATTGGCCCAGCATCGTCCGGGTTTGGGCGGTGTAGGCTGTAAATAAGGATTTGTTCTTAACTGACTTGCCTAGTAAAATAAATAAAAATATTGAAATAAAATGTGAAGCTATAGTCAAACGATTCCTGCCTGAACATTGACTCCTACTGGTGTAATGCAGGGGTTGTGCTTCTATGTATCCTGAAATCTTTGGAAACAAACTGTGTCCAATTCAGCTGAGCTACCATGTCAACACATTTTGACATTGATCAGCTTCCAAACTCATTTGCGTAGACTACTGAAATAACATTGAATAGTTGAAAGTAACTCCTCTAACTTTTCTTACACAAGCTGTATGTGAAAGTACATTTGGAGTGAGGTTGGGTTTATGTATGCTACCAAGGGCGGACTTAGTGATTTGGAGGCCCCAGGCAGAGGCCAGTCTGACATGCCATACTCTTTTTGGCCAGACAGCTTCAGATACATGGGCTACACACACATACAGTGCCTTCAGAAAGTATTCACATCCCTTGACTTTTTCCACATTTTGTTGTGTTACAGCCTGAATGGATTAAATTGAGATTTTGTGTCACTGATCTACACACAATACCACATAATGTCAAAGTGGAATTATGTTTTTAGAAATGTTTACAAATTATTTTAAAATGAAAAGCTGAAATGTCTTGAGTGAATAAGTATTCAACCACTTTGTTATGGCAAGCCTAAATAAGTTCAGGAGTAAAGATATGCTTAACAATTCTCATAATAATTTTAATGGACTCACTCTGTGTACAATAATAGTGTTTAACATGATTTTTAAATGACTACCCCATCTCTATACCTCATACATACAATTATCTGTAAGGTCCCTCAGTTGAGCAGTGAATTTCAAGCACAGATTCAACCACAAAGACCAGGGAGGTTTTCCAATGGTTCACAAAGAAGGGCACCTATCGGTAGATGGGTAAAAAAAAGCAGACATTGAATATCCCTTTGAGCATGGTGCAGTCCTAACTAAGTTGCCGGAGAGGAAGGAGACCGCTCAGGGATTTCACCATAAGGCCAATGGTAATTTTAAAACAGTTGCAGAGTTTAATGGCTGTGATAGGAGATAATATGATGAGGTGTGAATGAAGGAGTCAGGTGCAGGAGGTAAAACACCGAAGTCCAGAGTTTATTCCGTTTACATAAATAAAACGCACCAAGCGTCAAAACGAAACTATCACAAGGGAAATATTCCACCTTGGCAATAACAAATGGAAGAGTAGCTCAACCGAGCTACTCACTCTCACAATGAAACAATCACTCACAAAGACAAGGGGAACAGAGGGAACACTCATACACATACTAATTAGGGGAATGAGCACCAGGTGTGTGTGATTGACAAGACAAGACATGACATGTGATGGAGTGATGAGAATGGGATCGGCAGTAGCTAGTAAGCCGGTGACGACGAACCCCGAAACCTGCCTGAACAAGGAGGGGAGCCAGCCTCGGCGGAAGTCGTGACAGTCCCCCCCCCCCCCTTACCGTGCGGCTCCAGCAGTGTGCCGGCCTCGGTTAACGGCCAGGAGGACGCGGAGCAGGGCGAGTCGGATGGCGACGGTGGAAATCCCTCAACAGGGAGGGATCGAGGATGTCCCTCCTTGGGACCCAGCACCGTTCCTCCGGACCGTACCACTCCCACTCCACAAGATACTGAAGGACCCCACCCGACGCCTCGAATCCTGTATGGAACGGAACGAGTACGCCGGGGCCCCCTCGATGTCCAGAGGAGGTGGAGGAACCTCCCGCATCTCAGACTCCTGTTGCGGACCAGCTACCACTGGCCTGAGGAGAGACACATGAAACAAGAGGTTAATACGGTAATCAGGGGGGAGTAACAACCTGTATGTAACCTTGTTTATCCTCCTCAGGACTTTAAACGGCCCCACAAACCATGGGCTCAGCTTCCGGCAGGGCAGGGGTAGATTCTGGGTCGAGAGCCAGACCCGATCCCCCGGTAAGAAAACCGGGGCCTCCCTGCGGTTACCGGAGGGAGGTGCCTAGGTGCCTTACTCTGGGCGCACACTGAGAAGGAGGAAACATACACCCTCATGTCCTTAGCCAAGGTAGGCCACCAGTACTTCTCGGTCAGGCAGCGCATTGTACGACCGATACCTGGATGACCAGAGGAGGGTGACGTGTGTGCCCAGTAGATCAGACAATCACGGATAAGCGCAGGCACATACTGCAGCCCAGCTGGACACTGCGGTGGAGATGGATCTGTGTGTAATGCCTGCGCTATATCCGTGTCCATTGCCCATACTACTGACGCCACAATGCATGAGGCCGGGAGTATGGGGGTGTTGTCTCTGGGCCTCTCCTCTGTGTCATACAGCCGAGACAGTGCGTCTGCCTTCACGTTCTTCGTATGAGAGTGTGAAATCAAACGGGGTGAAGAAGAGGGCCTACATGGCCTGGCGAGGATTCAGCCTCCTCGCTGCCCGAATGTACTCCAGGTTACGGTGGTCTGTCCAGACGAGGATAGGGTGTTTCGCCCCGTCGAGCCAATGCCTCCACACCGTCAAAGCTCGGACAACAGCCAATAGCTCCCGATCACCAACGCCGTAGTTCTAATCCGCCGAGCTGAGCTTCTTCGAAAATAATGCACAGGGGTGGAGCTTGGGTGGCATGCCCGAGTGTTGGGATAAGACAGCCCCTATCCCTACCTCGGACGCATCCACCTCCACTACGAACAGTAGTAATGGATCGGGGTGAGCTAGTACCGGGGCGGAGGTGAAAAGACCCCGCAATCCACTGAAGGCCAAATCAGCCTCAGCAGACCAGCGGAGGCGGGATGGCCCACCCTTCAACAATGAGGTAATGTGAGCTGCGACCTTGCCAAAGCCCCGAATAAACCTCAGATAGTAGTTGGCAAGGCCAAGGAAGCGCTGCACCTCCTTCACCGTGGTTGGAGTCGGCCAATTACGCACGGCTGAAATGCAATCTCCCTCCATCTCCACACCTGTGGTAGTAATGCGGTATCCGAGGAAGGAGATTGACTGCTGGAAAAACTCACACTTCTCTGCCTTGGCATAAAGATAATTTTCCAGCAGTCGGACCAGTACCTTGCGAACCAGGGACACATGCTCGGCGCGCGTAGCGGAATACACCAGGATATCATCGATGTAGACCACCACACCGCGACCAAGCATGTCCCGAAACACCTCGTTCACAAAGGACTGGAAAACGGATGGAGCATTCATCAAACCATAGGGCATCACCAGGTATTCATAATGCCCCGATGTTGTGCTGAATGCTGTTTTCCACTCATCCCCTTCCCGAATACGCACCAGGTTGTAGGCACTCCTGAGGTCTAATTTGGTGAAAAAACGGGCCCCATGACTCAATCACTGAAGGAATGAGGGGAAGAGGAGAAGTAAATCGTACCGTCACCTTATTCAGTGGTCGATAATCAATGCACGGGCGTAAACCGCCATCTTTCTTCTTCACAAAGAAGAAACTAGAGGAAGCAGGTGAAGTGGAGGGACGTATATACCCCTGGCGCAGGGACTCGGTGACGTATGTTTCCATAGCCTCCGTTTCAGCCTGCGACAGGGGATACACATGACTCCTGGGAGGTACAGCGTCTACCCGAAGGTTTATCGCGCAATCCCCCTCCTGATGAGGTGGTAATTTAGTCGCTTGTGTCTTGGAAAACGTGAGCGCCAGATCATGGTATTCGGGAGGAATGCGCACGGTGGGGTTACCGTCTGGACTTTCCACCGTGGTTGCACCAACGGAAACACCTAGACACCTACTCAGACACTCACGCGACCACCCCGTAAGAACCCTCTGCGGCCATGAAAAATTGGGGTTGTGAAGGGCTAACCATGAAATACCTAAGACTACAGGGTAAGCAAGAGACTCAATAATCAAAAAAGTGATCTGCTCAACATACGTCTCCTGTGTAATCATGGTGACTGGTACAATAACCTCCTTAACCAACCCGGACCCTAATGGTCGACTATCAAGTGCTCTGATGGGGAGTGGAATGGATAGGGGAACCAATGAAATGCCTTTAAAGTCCATAAAGTTCCCAGCTGCGCCTGAATCGACTAGCGCCTTACACTGGGAAACTACCAGGTGATCGGGAAAGGCGATAGATAAGGTACAGTGCGCCGCAAAGGGCTCTGAACAAGTTTTGGTGTTCGTTACCTGGGGTGATGCGTGAGTACCCTGCCTACCACCTCCAGACCCAAAGGAACGTTGACTGCGACGTGAGGTGGATTCTCCCTTCGTGTCACCAGAGTGGCACTGTCGCTGTCCTCCTGCGCTCTCTCGACCGGCGGCTCCCCCCAGCTCCATCTGCTCGGGGTCAGAGTCATCCAGAGTGGGAATGGGCAGACCCCTACCAGGACGTCCTCTGGCTGCTATCAGATTGTCCAGCCGGATGGCCATGTCCACCAGTTGGGAGAACGATAGCATGGCAGGCTAGCTACCGTCGGACGTCCTCCCTTAGGTGGCACCGGAAATGGTCGATCAGGGCCCACTCGTTCCACCCGGACCCCGCTGCCAGCGTCCGGAACTCCAGCGCGTAGTCCTGTGCGGTCCTCGTCCCCTGCCTCAGATGGACCAGTCGTTTGCCCGCCTCTCGACCCTCAGGCGGGTGATCGAAAACGGCCCGAAAAAGGTGAGCAAACTCCCCATAGTCCTCCAACGCGGCACCTCCCTTGTTCCACACCGCGTTGGCCCACTCCAGGGCTCTCCCACAAAGGCAGGAAATGAGAACGGATACCTTCTCCCGCTCCAGTGGCGCCGGCCTGATGCTGGAGAAATACCGCCGGTGGCCGGGATATCTGGATCCCTCCAGGGGCTGGGGTGTAGGTGGCTGGATCCGGTTGACCAGCTGGTCTCGATAGATCGGGTCCTCTCTTCTCCAGGTGTTGTACTACCTGAAGAACCCGATCCATTGCTTCCCCCAAGCTGGCCAGCATCGAGGAATGCTCCTGGACCCTTGCCACAACTCCAGGCATGCAGTCTTCTCCTGCTGACTCCATTCAGCGGGTGAGTGATTATGTGATGAGGTGTGAATGAAGGAGTCAGGCGCAGGAGGTAAAACACCGAAGTCCAGAGTTTATTCTGTTTACATAAATAAAACGCACCAAGCGTCAAAACGAAACTATCACAAGGGAAAAATTCCACCTTGGCTGAGCTAATCGCTCTCACAATGAAACAATCACTCTCAAAGACAAGGGGAACAGAGGGAACACTTATACACATACTAATTAGGGGAATGAGCACCAGGTGTGTGTGATTGACAAGACAAGACATGACATGTGGAGTGATGAGAATGGGATCGACAGTAGCTAGTAAGCCGGTGACGACGAACCCCGAAACCTGCCTGAACAAGGAGGGGAGCCAGCCTCGGCGGAAGTCGTGACAGTATCCCCCCCACAAAGGCAGGAAATGAGAACGGATACCTTCTCCCGCTCCAGTGGCGCCGGCCTGATGCTGGAGAAATACCGCCGGTGGCCGGGATATCTGGATCCCTCCAGGGGCTGGGGTGTAGGTGGCTGGATCCGGTTGACCAGCTGGTCTCGATAGATCGGGTCCTCTCTTCTCCAGGTGTTGTACTACCTGAAGAACCCGATCCATTGCTTCCCCCAAGCTGGCCAGCATCGAGGAATGCTCCTGGACCCTTGCCACAACTCCAGGCATGCAGTCTTCTCCTGCTGACTCCATTCAGCGGGTGAGTGATTATGTGATGAGGTGTGAATGAAGGAGTCAGGCGCAGGAGGTAAAACACCGAAGTCCAGAGTTTATTCTGTTTACATAAATAAAACGCACCAAGCGTCAAAACGAAACTATCACAAGGGAAAAATTCCACCTTGGCTGAGCTACTCGCTCTCACAATGAAACAATCACTCTCAAAGACAAGGGGAACAGAGGGAACACTTATACACATACTAATTAGGGGAATGAGCACCAGGTGTGTGTGATTGACAAGACAAGACATGACATGTGGAGTGATGAGAATGGGATCGACAGTAGCTAGTAAGCCGGTGACGACGAACCCCGAAACCTGCCTGAACAAGGAGGGGAGCCAGCCTCGGCGGAAGTCGTGACAGTATCCCCCCCACAAAGGCAGGAAATGAGAACGGATACCTTCTCCCGCTCCAGTGGCGCCGGCCTGATGCTGGAGAAATACCGCCGGTGGCCGGGATATCTGGATCCCTCCAGGGGCTGGGGTGTAGGTGGCTGGATCCGGTTGACCAGCTGGTCTCGATAGATCGGGTCCTCTCTTCTCCAGGTGTTGTACTACCTGAAGAACCCGATCCATTGCTTCCCCCAAGCTGGCCAGCATCGAGGAATGCTCCTGGACCCTTGCCACAACTCCAGGCATGCAGTCTTCTCCTGCTGACTCCATTCAGCGGGTGAGTGATTATGTGATGAGGTGTGAATGAAGGAGTCAGGCGCAGGAGGTAAAACACCGAAGTCCAGAGTTTATTCTGTTTACATAAATAAAACGCACCAAGCGTCAAAACGAAACTATCACAAGGGAAAAATTCCACCTTGGCTGAGCTACTCGCTCTCACAATGAAACAATCACTCTCAAAGACAAGGGGAACAGAGGGAACACTTATACACATACTAATTAGGGGAATGAGCACCAGGTGTGTGTGATTGACAAGACAAGACATGACATGTGGAGTGATGAGAATGGGATCGACAGTAGCTAGTAAGCCGGTGACGACGAACCCCGAAACCTGCCTGAACAAGGAGGGGAGCCAGCCTTGGCGGAAGTCGTGACAGCCATCCGAAACCTGCCTGAACAAGGAGGGGAGCCATCCTTGGCGGAAGTCGTGACAGTATGGCTGTCTAGCAATGATCAACAACCAACTAGAGCTTGAATAACTTTTTTAATAATAATGGGCAAATATTGTACAATCCAGGTGTGCAAAACTCTTATAGACTTAATCCGAAAGACTCACAGTTTTAATCACTGCCAAAGTGATTCTAACATGTATTTACTCAGGGGTTGAATATTTATCTAATCAATAGTAGTGTTTTATTTTTCATAATCTTTTTACAAATGTTAGAATTTTTCGTGCACTTTGACATTAGAGTATTTTGTGTAGATAGTAAAATAAAAATATAATTAAATCAATTTTAATCCCACTTTGTAACACAACAAAATGTGGAAAAAGTCAGAGGGTGTGAATACTTTCTGAAGGCACCGTATGTCGATTTTTTTGTATAGAGCACACTTCTGACAAAACAGAATTCAGTTTTTCCTCCAGGTTTTCTTCCATTTTCTGCAATGTTGCAAACTAGCATACAGAACAACTCTTTGCAAAATGTGTCGAACATAACACGTAGCACCAACGGGCATGTGGGGGAGGGTTCTTGAAATGTAACATCCAATCAAAATCTTGCCGCAGGAAGCCAGTGGACCAGCCAATCTGTTTTTGCAATACGAAATTCTCCAGAACTCAAAGGGAGGCGTGACAGCGACTTCATTTTGGAGGTATGGTAACGACAGCCTGGGTTAGAACCCACATTCTTTTCCAATTGTTTCGTTCTGAACAGAACCATATATTTTTTTGTTCCGGTCCATTATTCTGACCAGCAAAATAAAGTTCTGAACCGGTTCGAACCCAAAATAAGTACTGATTTATATCGTTCCTTTTTGTTCCTTTTAAAATCCCTGAAATATAAATGCAACATGCAACAATTTCAAAGATTTTACTGAGTTACAGTTCATATAAGGAAATCAGTCAATTTAAATAAATAAATTAGGCGCTAATCTATGGATTTCACATGACTGGGAATACAGATATGCATCTGTTGGTCACAGATACCTTAAAAAAATTGTAGAGGCGTGGATCAGAAAACCATTCAGTATCTGGTGTGACCACCATTTGCCTCATGTAGTGTGAGACATCTCCTTCGCATAGAGTTGATCAGGCTGTTGATTGTGGCCTGTTGATCAGGCTGTTGATGTTGTCCTACTCCTCTTCAATGACTGTGCAAAGTTGCTGGATATTGGCGGGAACTGGAACACGCTGTCGTACACGACGATCCAGAGCATCCCAAACATGCTCAATGGGTGACATGTCTGGTGAGTATGCAGGCCATGGAAGAACTGGGACATTTTCAGCTTCCAGAAATCGTGTACATATCCTTGCGAAATGGGGCTGCCCATTATGTTGAAACATGAGGTGATGGCGGCTGATGAATGGCATGACAATGGGCCTCAGGATCTCATCACGCTATCTCTGTGCATTCAAATTGCCATTGATAAAATGCAATTGTGTTTGTTGTCCGTAGCTAATGCCTGCCCATACCATAACCCCACCGCCACCATTGGGCACGCTGTTCACAACGTTGACATCAGAAAACCGCTCATCCACACAACACCATACACGCTACCTGCCATCTGCCCGGTACAGTTGAAACCGGGATTCATTCGTGAAGAGCACACTTCTCCAGCGTGCCAGTGGCCATCAAAGGTGAGCATTTGCCCACTGAAGTCCGTTACAACGTCGACCTGCCATCAGGTCAAGATGGCGCCGACAGACATGGCAGCTCTGCTTCTAGCTCCTAAGCAACTTTGCAGTATTTTGTTTTTTTGTGTGTTATTTCTTACATTATTAGCCCAGAACGTTTTTTGTGTTATTACATACAGCCAGAAATAACTTTTGGATATCAGAGCGGCGGTAACTCACCAGCATTATGACCAGGAACACAACTTTCCCGAATTGGATCCTTTGTTCGTACCCCCAGAGCAATTGAACTTATCCCAGAGGCTGCTCCAAGACACCGCCGGCGGAGAAGAGGTATTCAGAGTGGACTTCTAGTCCGACTCAGGAGGTGTGCACACCATCCACCGCTTCCGAGTATATTACTAGCTAATGTTCAGTCTCTGGACAATAAAGTAGACGAGCTCAGGGCGAGGATCTCATTCCAGAGAGACATCAGGTACTGTAGCATACTCTGTTTCACAGAATCATGGCTCTCTCCGGATTTACTGTCCCCGTCCATACAGCCAACTGGGTTCTCAGTACAGGAATAAAGAACTCTCCAGGAAGAAGAAAGGTGGTGATGTATGTTTCGTGATTAACTACTCATAGTGTGATTGTGATAACACACATAACCTCAAGTCCTTTTGTTCACCCGACCTAGAATACCTCACAATCAAATACAGACCGTATTACCTCCCAAGAGAATTCTCTTCGGTTATAGTCACAGCCGTGTATATTCCCCCTCAAGCCGATACCACGACGGCCCTCAAGGAACTACACTGGACTTTGTGCAAACTGGAAACCACATATCCTGAGGCCACATTTATTGTAGCTGGGGATTTTAACAAAGCAAATTTGAGGAAAACGCTATGGAAGTTCTATCAACATATTGACTGTAGTTTCCCATTTTGCTCCTCCCTTCCTATAGGCAGAAACTCAAACAGGAAGTACCCATGCCAAGGTCTATTCAACGCTGGTCTGACCAATCGGAATGCGTGCTTCAAGATTGTTTTGGTCACGCAGACTGGGATATGTTCCGGGTAGCCTCTGAGAATAACATTGATGTATACATGGACACGGTGACTGAGTTCATCAGGAAGTGTATAGGGGATGATGTTCTATTAAAACCTACCAAAACCAGAAACTGTGGATAGATGGCAGCATTGACGCCAAACTGAAAGCGCGAACCACCTCATTTAACCATGGCAAGGTGACTGGGAATATGGTTGAATACAAACAGTGTAGTTGTTCCCTCCATAAGGCAATCAAACAGGCAAAACGTCAGTACAGAGATAAAGTGGAGGCGCAATTCAATGGCTCAGACACGAGACGTATGTGGCAGGGTCGACAGACAATCACGGATTACAAAGGGAAAACCAGCCACGTCGCGGACACCGACGTCTTGCTCCCGGACAAGCTAAACACATTCTTCGCCTGCTTTGAGGATAACACAGTGCCACCGACGCGGGCCGCTCCCAAGGACTGTGGGCTCTCATTCTCCGTGTCCAACGTAAGTAAGACATTTAAGCGTGTTAACCCTCGCAAGGCTGCCGGCCCAGACGGCATCCTTAGCCGCGTCCTCAGAGCATGCGCAGACCAGCTGCCTGGAGTGTTTACGGACATATTCAATCTCTCCCAATCCCAGTCTGCTGTCCCCACTTGCTTCAAGATGTCCACCATTGTTCCTGTACCAAAGAAAGCAAAGGTACTGTAACTGAACTAAATGACTATCACCCCATAGCACTCACTTCTGTAATCATTAAGTGCTTGAGAGGCTAGTTAAGGATCATATCACCTCTACCTTACTTGACACCCTAGACCCACTTCAATTTGCATACCGCCCAAATAGATCCATAGACGATGTAATCGGCATCGCACTGCACACTGCCCTATCCCATCTGGACAAGAGGAATACCTATGTAAGAATGCTGTTCATTGACGATAGCTCAGCCTTCAACACCATAGTACCCTCCAAGCTCATCATTAAGCTCGGGGCCCTGGGTCTGAACCCCGCCCTGTGCAACTGGGTCCTGGACTTCCTGACGGGCCGCCCCCAGGTGGTGAAGGTAGGAAACAACACCTCCACTTCGCTGATCCTCAACACAGGGGCCCCACAAGGGTGCGTGTTCAGACCCCTCCTGTACTCCCTGTTCACCCATGACCGCACACCTCCAACTCAATCATCTAGTTTGCCTGACGACACAACAGTAGTAGGCTTGATTACCAACAATGACGAGACAGCCTACAGGGAAGTAGTGAGGGCCCTGGCAGAGTGTTGCCAGGAAAATAACCTTTCCCTCAACGTCAACAAAACGAAGGAGCTGATTGTGGACTTCAGGAAACAGCAGAGGGAGCACGCCCGTATTCACATCAACGGGACCGCAGTGGAGAAGGTGAAAAGCTTCAAGTTCCTCGGCGTACACATCACTGACAATCTGAAATGGTCCACCCACACAGACAGTGTGGTGAAGAAGGCGTTACAGCGCCTCTTCAACCTCAGGAGGCTGAATAAATTTGTCTAAGACCCTCAGAAACTTTTACAGATGCACAATTGAGAGCATCCTGTCGGGCTGTATCACCGCCTGGTACGGCCACTGCACCGCCCGTAACTGCAGGGCTCTCCAGAGGGTGGTACGGTCTGCCCAACGCATCACCGGGGGCACACTGCCTGCCCTCCAGGACACCTACAGCACCTAATGTCACAGGAAGGCCAAAAAGATAATCAAGGACATCAACCACCCGAGCCACGGCCTGTTCACCCTGCTACCATCCAGAAGGTGAGGTCAATACAGGTGAATAAAAGCTGGGACCGAGAGACTGAAAAACAGCTTCTATCTCAAGGCCATCAGACTGTTAAATAGCCATCACTAGCCGGCTACCACCCGGTTACTCAACCCTGCACCTTAGAGGCTGCTGCCCTATATACATAGACATGGAATCACTAGTCTCTTTAATAATGTTTACACAATGCTTCACTCATTTCATATGTATATACTGTATTATATTCTACTGTATTTTAGTCAACGCCACTCCGACATTGCTTGTCCTAATATTTGTTAGATACTACTGCACTGTTGGAGCTAGGAACACAAGCATTTTGCTACACCAGCAATAACATCTGCTAAATATGTGTATGTGACCAATACAATTTATTTGATTAGATTTTGACCCTGGTGAGGATGACGAGCATGCAGATGTCCTTCCCTGAGACGGTTTCTGACAGTTTGTACAGAAAGTCTTCGATTCCGCTTTTTGTGCGTATGGAAAGTGTCTGGGACTTTTATTTCAGCTCATGAAACTTGGGACCAACACTTTACACTTTGTATTTATATTTTTATTCAGTTGTATAAAAAAAAGTACATGAAAATTGCAGAAATGTGAATGCTAAACTTGTGTGGATATGGTTTATGCAAAAGATGAAGACACTGATAAAGTAACAAAATATTGACTCCAATATTAAACAAATCTTTATTGAAATGACATGACATCCTCTGAGTAAAGTGAAAACCATCCAATCAGTAATCAGTTTATTTGATTGATTACTTTGAATACGCAGCATTTAGCCCAAAAGAAATAAACACTTCTTCTCCACAGATAACAACACACATATAAACACACACTCACATTCTCTGCAGATGTTTGCACAAGTCTAAATAAATGTATGCATATATAATCTGAAAGCACTGGGACAAATGAATGTTGTCTCATCAGGAGGGAGCCTCAGGATAAACACACACGCCTGGAGGAATCTCATCACACACACGCAGATACTCAAACATTAGGACACACACATATACACATATCGATAAGCACGCACACACAATCACACATTGACATGCATACAGGCGCACGCACGCACAGAACTGGAGCTCAGTTGACTCAGTTGTACTTCAGCCATGCGAGTCATGTGATAGCTTTGCTTTACTGTTACAGGTGAAGGAGACAGGGCTAAATACTTGTGTGTCATAGTTCACTAAGAATCAGTAAGCATTG